>NW_007727548.1:352093-354320 GCF_000696425.1 Galeopterus variegatus
AAAAAAAAAAAAAAAAAAAAAAAAAAAAAAAGTACAGAGGTGGTGGTGAGCAGCTGCCTCCTGGTGGGAGTGGAGCAGAGGGGACACACAGGAGGCTTCCAATGTACACCGTTAGTATCACTTTCATTTTCTGACCATATAAATGCATTAGAGTAATAAAATAAAATAAAATAGGTAAACAAAATTCAAAGTGGGCAGGAAGCAAAAATCCAGTCCCCAGATGTCAAAGACCTTCACGTACAGGAACAAGGAGGGTTGCTGGTCTAGAAGCTAAACTGTGATGATGTGAAACAGCCCGACAGGACTGTGTGAAGGGCAGCAACACACTATCACATTCCGTGTGCGTGCACCCCTGGGCCAGAGGTGCCCCAGGACAGGATCTGCAGGGTGTGCGCCCAGCCTGCCCCAGGCCTGTGCCACCTGCTTTCCTGTGGCGCCCACAGCGCCACTGCTATGACCTCTGCTGCACAACACAGAGAACCTGTGCACGTTCTAGTCATCTGGTGACAACTGCCTCCTTAACAACGGGGCACTGGCATCCTTGAAGAGCCGGGAGCCGCTAATGGGGTAACATGAGGGGCACCGACACCTGTAGAGCCCAGTCTGGCTGGGGGTTCCCCAGTGAGTGACAGAGAGGCGGGGTGGGGAATCACCAGGCCTTTGGTTTCTGACTTATGACACCGTCTGCTGTGGCTGAATGTGTCCCCTCCAATACTCAGGCTGAGACTTAATCCCCAATGTGGTAGTTGAAAGAGGAGACTGGATTGTGAGGTCTATACCCTCATGGACAGATTAATCCACTCATGGATTTGAGGGTTACCATGAGAGTAGAGTGGCAGCTTCATGAGGAGAGGAAGTGGGCATATCAGCACACTCAGCCCTTGGACTGTGACACTGCCTGCACACCCCGAGACTCTACAGCGTCCCCACCAGGAAGAGGGCCTCCCCAGATGTGCCCCTCGACTTTGGACTTCCCAGCCCCTAAAACCATAAGAAATTTTTTCTTTATAAATTTTCCAGTTTAAAGTAGTCTAAGTGACAGAAAATGTATAAAGACGCCACCTTCTCTCAAAAAAAATTTCCTCCTCAGTTTTCCACTTTTACATTTTTTTATCCCAAGAGTCTTGGTCAGATATTCCTTTCTTTTGTTAGGGACTAACTGAATTCTTGTTTATTTTTCAAATATACTCTGCATTCTTTCAGGAATAAAACAAAGGTCTGATATGGAAAGATTCCATCTCTTAGAAGCTAAGAAAATTAAGTTATTTTCCTTATAAAAAATTACTAAAATTCTTCAAGAGTGACCCACTTCTACTTCGTGACAGAAAACAAAAAACAGAACACAAAGAGGGAAGACCACGTAAGGACACAGGGAGAAAACAGCCATCTACCAGCCAAGGAGAGTGGCCTCAGGAGAAACCAGCCCTGAAGATACCTTGGTCTGAGACACCCAGCCTCCAGGCCTGTGAGAGAACACCTGTCTGTTGTTTAAGCCACCCCATCTGTGGGACTTTGTTGTGGCATCCCTAGCTGACTAATGCAGTCACAGAGAAACACATTTCCATACAATTGTAAAACAAAACTCTTTCCTGAGCTACAGCCTGAATCATAGCCTTCTACAGATTGTGAATAAGTTTCGGAATCTCAACAGGGCCCGCAGCAGACCAGCGTGGATTCCTGACAACATGGAAATCCCTGCTGCCGCCTGGACCTGCTGCAGTGGCTTCCTCCCACACGTGCACAAGCAGGGCCCACACACGGCTCACCTCAGCGCACACTGCACGCCCGTCTCATCTCCGTAGGCCGAATATAGCAGCTCCATTTCATCTGACTTCAAGTCCCCAAACACTGAATTGTTCTGCATTGAAAGTGCAGTACTGGCACTAGAGAGAAACGTGACTAAGGAAAAGGAAAAGAAACGACATCAGGTCTTCGCTCGAGGACACCTGGCACAGGCCGCACTCAGCTTCTGCCCTGGGCTGGCCAACCTCACCTACCCACACAGCCGGTCCCTCCTTTCTACTTTTGTCTGAAGTTCTTGCTCCCGAGTGTTGCTAAAGTAGGAAAAGCTTCCCGTACACAACCAGAAGGATCAACTCATCAGCCTTGCTTTACCTCCATGGGCCAAAAGCTGCAGGGAACTGACCTAACATGCTGTAAGGGAGTGAACTCTGACAAGCACAAGAGCTTCGCAGTGCAGGCAGAGGGCACTAACCGGTCAGCTTAC
>NW_007727548.1:355339-371411 GCF_000696425.1 Galeopterus variegatus
CAGCGCAAGCAGAAGGGGCAGGCAGGAGCGATGTGGGAGTCCTCGCAGTAATCCAACAAAAATCAGCAGCGGAGAAGGGAAGAAGGAGAAACAGGTGAGGGTCATGTGCTCTGACCCCCAGGAATGATGTTTCTGTCAGTGCTACTGGGACAGAAAACACAGGGATGGCAAAACGCCAACAACGTGAAGCTTAGGTGGTGGGAACACAGGTGCCACTGTATGTCTTTACGACACTCTGCATCTTTCAGATCTCTCAAAATAAAAAAAATTTCACGTGAGTACATCCAGGTTTGGACCAGGGATGGCTATTTTCCCTCCACAAGGAAGGAAGGAAGAAAACATTCCTCCCTAGGCTAGGTTCACAAAGAAGCACCTGCCTGTTCTCCAGCATCACAACACGAATGCACACACGTGCACTCCAAACCCAGGCAGAAAGCCTAGCACAAATGTAAAACAGCCACACGTACAAACACCAACCACCTCCCAGGCAGCAGCACACCCACACGCCCCTCCAATGACTACCGCATCCACCACCACGCAAGGGTGTGTCCACACTGCCCGGCAGCATCACCGCCCGGCAGCATCACCACCCTACAAGTGCGTAAAATGTGACAGGTTCTGTTGGAGGGAATAAGAATCCCACTGCTAGATTACCATCAGCAGGCCCCGAGAGTTCAGGCTACCACTGTGGACAGTGGTAGCTGTCAGGACAAAGGCTGTCAGGACACAGAGCCCAGGGGTGAGACCCACCCAGCAATAAAGAGCAAACAGGAAAAAAGAAACTCACGCAATATAATTTTCCCCCGTCACTTTAACTGATCATAACTTTGTGAGTTTTAAAATCTGAATGCAGATGTAATAAGAACATGAGATCTTGAGAGAGGGACTAACAATTCCATCATCCGCCATTACTCAACTAAGCCCCTGCTCCTCTTCCTCAGCTCCTGAGGGTGATGCCAACGGTGGACAGGGAGCGGCATACTTACCTTTGTTTCTCCTCTCATCTTTGAAGCCCAGCGTCGTGAAGCCCGGGAGCAGCTTGCTGGAAAGTGAGCTCAGGTCCACCGGGTGTGTCTCCTCTTCTGCAACAGAGGACACAGGTGGCCGTGAGCAGACACCTTCTCTACATCACAAAGGATTTGTGTGGATGAAGTGGGGACAGGAACTCTAATGAGTTTACAAAAGTGAACCACTATTCCCATAACTAACTGCATTTCAATTCATAATTACCCCAAAGTCAACATAATGAAATACTTCACATCTCTGACCAGCACACCAACAATACATTTTCTGATTGACCACTCAACACCTCCAAAAAGAAATCTTATCCTGTATGCCACGACAGCAGAAGAGTGGAGCCTCTGTCTTCTGTGCATTCGTGACAGCGCGCCTGCAGGGCTGAATCCGTCCTCCACACACTGCTCGTCGGACTGCGCAGGGCCCCACAATGCCCCCTCGGAACCTCAATCTCCGTGTTTGCTCTCTAAGCTTAGTAGTGACTAATTCGCCTACTCTCCCTTATGGAGAACACTGTGACTCCTTCCAGCTGAAGACTGAAGAAACCGGTCAGCGTTTCTATTCTGTGTGCACCACTCGTCTAGGGCTGGGTGAAAGAACTCCACCAGGCACAAGCCCTGCAGGAGCCGCCCCACGTTTAGGCAAGACCAAGAGAAAGCAGGGAGACGCCGAGGCCAGCCCTCGCGCACTTTCATTCCCCTTGTGTGTGCCTATGAGTGCAGTACAAATCCTGGGGAATTACACTTTTCTCAAGGATGAGTTTTGAATTATTTTTCAAGGAGATGAAAAAGGGTAAGAAGTTCTTAAAGACCAAGAACATGTCCTATCAGGTTGTACAGACCCAGAACACATGTCCTCCTTCAAGAGCACCCTTGACTTAATTGTCAAATGGGTCTTTGACCTTCTGAAATCGCTGTCCAGCTTCACAGAGCAGAGGGTCCATGTGCTGGTGTCTGAGGAAGCAGTGCTGACTTAAGCCCTTGCTGATGTTATCAGCAAAGTTAGGCCTTGCAGGCTTCTCGGCAGCTTTTTGGGAGCGTGATGCCAAGTCCCACTGCCATCCTGAAGAACCCTGAGAAGGTATGACCAGCACTCTGGCCCCTCTGGACGACCACCCACGGTTGCCTCTCAGCACAGCATCATGTCAGGGGTGTGTGCAGGATCAGGAAGCCAACAGCTCCTCCTGCTGCCCCTTTACAATACGTGGTATCCACGTGACAAGTCCCTGGTCCCTGCATGTGAACGTCATCAGGACAGCATGCAGGCAACAGAAAGCCCATCCCACGCAGCCACACCCACCGTCAGGGTCCGGCTGGACGGTGTTGACCACGCTGTAGAGCAGGCTCCCATCTCCACTCCTCTTCAGGTAGCCCATCTGCAAGGAAGCACCACCTGAGTGTCTACCCCCTGGAAGGGCATCATTTGATTCCCACAGTTGAGATTTCTACCAAACCACAAATAAAATGGAGGCCAACAGCATGGCTTAACTTGGGTAAAACCCAGAATGCCACAAAAGTTATTAGTTTCTTCGTGAACAAATGCCTCTCGACCCAATGCAGGAATTCAGGGCTGGCCTGCTAGTGACAAGAGTGCACAGATGCACAATAGAGAACTTAGACTCCTTGTCATCCTCTAAAAGGGGCGCTTTCGAAACAAAAACCTTTACCCAGAAGCAAACACTGATAATCATTCACAAGCCTGAACAAAATGACATGAAACAAGATAGCCGGTCAACAAGATGTACTACCACCTGATGCTCCATCTCTAACGCTCGAGAACTTATTTCCTTTTAAAAACCCACCACCAAACACCACAATCCTGTCTACAGGCCTTCAGGAGGATCCAGGAAGAGGTGGCACCTCTGATGCGGATTCAGAGGGCTGTCTGTGCAGAGGATGGCCAGGCTCAGTGAGAAGGGGCCATCCACGCAGGTGACAGGTATCAGTTGGCCCGAGTGGAGTGGCCAGTGAGCAGTGTCAGAGCCCAGCCAAGGGGAGAGCAAATCGGGGGGAGAAGTGGGAGATAAGTGAAACGAGGCACTGATCAAATCAGTCTATAATGGGCAACAGGTTTCTCAGTTGCAAAACTGAAAGGGAAAAAAGCGATGTTGGATGGAATTGGAGATTTCAGTGTGAACATTACTTTCAGTAAATGTAAACACAGGCGCCAAATACAGACTTCCTTCTAGAAGCTGTGTATTATGTACATGGTGCATACATGTGCACATGCATTTCCCAGCTCTACCGCTGACAGGGCCTCACCCAGCACCCATATCTTGGTTCCTAAACAAGGTTCTCCACTAAGGGAACCAGGGCTGAAGCACAGCCTGCGGGCAGAGGAGTGCTGTCCGACACAAGGACCATGCCAGCCACACGGGCAATTTTTTTTTTTTGTCTTTTTTTTCATGACCGGTAAGGGGATCACAACCCTTGGCTTGGTGTTGCCTGCACCGCACTCAGCCAGTGAGCGCACCGGCCATACCTATATAGGATCCAAACCCGTGGCGGGAGCGCTGCTGCGCTCCCAAGTGCCACACTCTCCCAAGTGCGCCACGGGGCCAGCCCCCACATGGGCAATTTTAAACCTTCTATCAGGCTTACTAGGAAAACCAAACACAAACCAGTGAAGTTAATGTATTTCATATAACCCGACACATCCTAAATGTCACCATTCCAACACTCGTTACAAACAATCCAGTGTGCATCTCGAGGACTACCATGAGAAAGACTGTGCAGTTCTCACTAGGGAGCCTCATGCAGACGACTGCTGACGTGGTGAGACTGTGGACATGAGGAGGCCAAATAAAACATAGCAGGGTTAGTTTTAACTGTGTCCTTTCACTCCTGTTCACATGGCCACTTTGTAAGTTTAAAACCTCAGATAGGACTTGTGTTCTATCCCACCGGATGTGCTGGTCTAGGACCTCTTGTGCCAGAGAGGTGTCCAAAGGACAGTGGAGCCTGGTTCTGAGGATACAGCGCTCAGCTGGATGGGCTTACACCGGCAACATCTGGCAAGGTGGAGCAGCAGCATCGACACAACAGTAATGGTCAAACAGCGACCCATGAGCTACTGCAGGGATATGTGGTGGACAGAGTGGTACCTCACACAAATAGCTACCATGATAAAGGGAGCAGCCTGGCAGGCAGGGCCTCCATCAAGCAGTGGAGACAACGGGGTAACGAGGGATACGGCCAGGACAACGCTTCCACACCACTGTGGTGCTGGCCCTGCCAGTAAGGCACCCTGGACCCCTCCTGAGAAAACGGCCAGGGAGGGCTGAGGAATCAATCCTGACTGCAGGGGCCACAAGCAGCATGTGCTTTTGACCAGGGCACCCTGGGATTAAGGGTACCACAGTGGCACTCAGATGAGAACCTAACAATGCCCCAGTGTGAACCTCCTGATCCTGATGATGTGCTGGGTTATCCCAGCCCCGTCCTGGGAGGAAATACACAGTTGTTGTTTGGGGTTGAGTGGCACCCCCCTCACAGGATGGCCACGGGCACTACCTTGCCACCTGGCAGGAACCGGGTGATCCTGTCACGAGCCTCATCAGCTGCATGCTCCACCAAGGCCAGCACATGCTCCTCTGCGGTGCTGTCCGTCAGGCTGCAGGCGTTTCCCTCAGGCTCAAACACGCAGCTGCAGGGCAGGAGCACAGGCACATCACACACCCACCCTCACCAGTCAGCCCCCAACCTGGGCCTCTGCCAACACACCCCTCGGACAAGGAGGGCCAGCAGGGGCAACTCAGAGCACATCTCCACTCCTCTTACATCTCAAAGTGTTCCTCTTTGCTCCAACCATAACAAGACACTTTTATTAAAATCAAGCACACATGTAATAAGCCAAGTAGACACTCTTAACTTTTCATGTCTCAAATGCTTCAGTCACTTCCAGAACAAAAGAAATGTAAAATGACAGAAGCCACATCAGTTACAAAGGCATTAAAGGCACTATTAGAAAAAGTGAGAAAAACCCCTAAAAGGTTGAGCACAGCACTGGCAGCAGGGCGGGCAGAAGAGGCCCTGGAGCTACTGACAGCTGGCCAGGGCTGTGGGGCAGGTGCAGAGCAGCTCCCGCTGCTGTCCCCAAGGACCGGCCCAAGGGACAAGCTGAGACTTCTCAACCTTAGCAGCTAAATTAGGTGCTGGGCACAGACCCAAGGGGTTGGCCTCCCTCCTGCGGAAGGTTCTAGAGGTAGATGGGTGGCCCTGGGCTTGGGTCTGATAAGGTATTGGACAAGCCTGCCTGTGAGAATGACCAGGCTCTTGCCACTGATGTGCAGTGTGGCACCCTAGAGACCCAGCACAGAAGGAGCATCCAGAGCTCACGGTTCGGGGGCTCCTCGGCTCTGGGACTGCAAATCAAGCTTGGCCTTTGACACACACCATGTGTGACGTCAGGCAAACGCTGGCACAGAAGCCCAGAGCACTCTGCTGACCAGACCACAGGCTGTGAGATCTGGAGATCCAGAGGAAATAATGTAACTCTGCTGCTCTCTCTAAAGACCCTCAATCCCACAGATGAGGCAAGAAACCTCTGCTGACCAGACCACAGGCTGTGAGATCTGGAGATCCAGAGGAAATAATGTAACTCTGCCGCTCTCTCTAAAGACCCTCAATCCCACAGATGAGGCAAGAAACCTTAGCACCAAGATCACCCAAACCCAGCAGAGCAAGACCCTCCCCTTGAGTTAGGGGACCAAGGAGACCAGATAGCCACAACTTGCAGTCAACATTTCCACAGCAGAGAGAGGGTGGCAAGCGCATCAGCCGTGCCAGGAACACACAGGCCTCCGTGACCAACCTCTGAGATTGAGGCGGGTCACCGCTTTTACCACCAGAATGAGGCGCCCACAGCAGGCATGACCAAGCCCTCCGCCTGGTCACCTGTGCAGCATCCCGCCGCCCCTTCTGTTCAACCCGGGGGAGTCCCCCCACAACACACACAGGTTAGAACAGAGTGGCCACCAATTAGACACAATCATGAAAGAAAACATACTAGAATTTCCCTAAAGCTCTTTAAAACCAACTAATGACACAAACTTGAATTCAGTCTCAGTACTTAGCCACCACGAGGAGACAAAGGGCCTTGCAAAGACCCCTCTGGGTTTTGGATACAAAGGAAGGGGGCTCCCTGAAGGACCACCAGAGTCAGCTCAAGCCTGCTTCCTCCTTCCACAGCCTCCACATTCCTTGCCCTGGGGCTGTCCCCTCCCCCAGTTCAGTGTCTACACAGCCACAGAAGCAAGGAGCTCAGGGAATGTGCGCCTGTCATGGGGCAAGAAGGAAGCCACAGCCTCCACATTCCTTGCCCTGGGGCTGTCCCCTCCCCCAGTTCAGTGTCTACACAGCTACAGAAGCAAGGAGCTCAGGGAATGTGCGCCTGTCATGGGGCAAGAAGGAAGCCCCTGCACCCCAGTGTTGGCTGCCTAGAGCAGGCCCATTGTGTCTCCTGCGCTCTGGGGCAGCGCAAAGCCGAGGCTGCCAACAGGTGCTGTGTATGGGATGTGGTGGGGCTTCCTGGGAGCGAGGGGCCAATGAATGCCCAAAAGCAGTACACATGTGGCAACAGTGGCCACTAGTCAGCAGCAAGTGCTCCACAGCGTTGGCTGAGGGGCTCACTGTGCCACGCCTGGCCAGGGATGCTCAGGGCTGTCTCAGCCCCTCTGCCTCCTGCATGCATCCGTGGGACAAGCTGTTCTGTGGTTGAGGGATGGAGGTGTGACAGCACACAGACAGCACAGGTCAGAGAGCAACAAAACCACTGCCCAGAGCTGCTATGTGGGACCCCGGAGTCTTCTGACATCTCCCGCTAACTATGGTGACACTACCTATGTACAGTCACCTCATTCTTGAGGTAAGCAGGGTCACTTCCCTCTGAAATACAGACGCTCCTTGATCTACGATGAGGCTACGTCACGGTAAACCCATTGGGTGTGTGGAAAATTCACTTAGAATGCCTCACCGAACATCACAGCTTAGCCTAGCCCACTTCAAACATGCTCAGAACACTCCCATTAGCCTACAGTTGGGCAGAATCTAACACAAAGCCTACTTCATAATAGTGTTGGATATCTTGTCGTTTTCTGAATACTGAAAATGAAAAGCAGAAGGTATGAGCACTCAAAGTAGGGTTTGTACTGAATGCACATCACTTCTCAAAACTGTAAAGTCGAAAAGCCCCAAGTCCCACCACCGTAAGTCGGGACTGTCTCCCAGGTCTAGGGAAGCACTGCAGGACAGCACTGCCAGGTCCCCAGCGCCTCAGAAGGCCTGCGTATAGGACCCACACCCCCGGACTCTGAAGAACACGCTCCTCCCTCCAGGAAGAGCCTGCACATGCAAGACGTCTGTCTCCCTCACCCACTCTCACCAGTGAAGCACCTGCTTTCCTGACTGTGGGTGCTCAACTCCGAGAGGCAAACACATTTCCATGGAGCCATTACCTGATAACTTCTCTACTTGGCTTTTTGGACTTCTTGGCAGTTTCTACTTGTACAGGTACAACTTCAGGAACGGGTTCCTCAACAGCTGTATCTTCATTGCCCAGAAGAGCTGCCTGCTGAGAAAAATCCATGTCCTGCATAAACGACATGCTGCGCTTCAAAGCTAACAGCCGCTCCTAGAATCAGAAAGGACAGAGCAGCAGGGACTTTACCTCTCCCTCACAGCCAAGGCACCATGACGATGGGATGGGATGGGGATGGCCACAGCCTCACCTGGCCTAAGGGCTAACTTTCCACGGCGGTGCAGCGGGAGGTGGTCACGGGGGCTCAACACCAAAGGGTGCAGCCCACTGACTGGATGGTGACAGCTCAGAGCCAGCAGAGGGGAACGGGCCAGTGTGGCACATGCTGCACCTCACCTGCACTTGACGCACACAGCCTGGCTCATGCGCAGATCTGGGAAGCGACTCAGGCTGGCCAAGGAGGACAAGGACGTCCTGCCTGGATTCAGTGAGGCACCCACACAAAACAAACCCCCAAGACTGGCTGCAATCCAGTGAGACTGACACCCAGGCTTGAGATCAACAGAACCGGAACTTTCCACCAGCCCTAAGGAGACATTACAGCTAAGTCATGGGCAGGTGCATGAAGGGAGAGGGCCATGGGGAGGGCAGCCAGGGACATCTACCCTAGAGCAGAGGGGTCAACACCATGACGGGAACAGATGGATGGAGCGTGCTGTTCACTGTGACTTTCTGTTTAGGCATGAGAACGTAGAGCAGAGCCCTCGCGCCCTCTGGCTCGCTGCTGCCGGCGGGCTTACTTTGCTCATCATCTTAAAGCCTGCATGAAGGATCTTCTTGGCGAGCTTGTAGTACACAGTGTCTGGTCTGTTGTACGTCATGGCATTATCACACATCAGTTTGAAATCTGCCTGGAAAGAAGAAAGAAAAGCCAACCAAGTTTGGGACACAACGTGGACGACAGCACAGAGCTCTAGTGGAAGACAAACTCAGTGCTCTGATCTCAAAAACAACTTTTAAGAATGCAGGGAAATTTTCATGGTTGTTCGCTGGTCTTTACTTGCATGAAAAATTTTCCATTAAAGAGTTAGTCAAAGTCTACAACTTCTTTCTGAACACAATCCACACACTCTATAAGAGGAAAAACGAGGACTTCCTGTGCTTCCTTCTCTTCTCAAGCCCTCTCCCTATGTTTGGGAGAATCAGACATAAATAGGAATGAAAAGAAGTAAAAATTTGTTTCTTTCAAGTAAAAGTCAAGGGACAAAGTATAGGGCTGGGGCACAGTCATGTCCTCTGTCTCTGGGATTTTCCCACAGAATAGAATTTAAATTCTGAAAAAGACTTCCCACAAGTAAGGACAGCCTTGTTAAACAACCCACAGAATAGAATTTAAATTCTGAAAAAGACTTCCCACAAGTAAGGACAGCCTTGTTAAAGTACCTTCACAGTACCTTATTTGGAAACATCAGTATTTCACCATCACAACAAGTTACTCGGAATGTGCCTCTTGCTTGCGAGTGATATCAGCAGCTTACAGAATGACCCCTGAAGCCAGCCCCACTCAGGGAGCGCGTGCCACCAGGGCCTTACCAAGTTACTGTTCCCAAGCCCCACTGCCGGCACTGTGCCAGTGTCCCCAGGGCAGGCACGGAGGCCATGGAGCCCTGTCCATCACACATCCCACTTACTCCCTTGTTGGGGACACGTACCGAAGTGGACACTGCTCACCTCGCAGCTTTATCACCAGGCAAGTGGCCACGGAAGGGGTCCACAGCTAAGAAATGTGGCAAACTTTATGGCATGGACTACTGCTAATGACCTGCCCTCTGGCTCTGCCTAATTCTCTCATAAAAATTTTCTTTCCTTTTCTCCTACTCTCCTTTAGTCTGTCGTGTTGTTTCTGTTAGTCAGCAAACTCTTCCATAAATGTCTCCAGTAAATAAAAAGTCAAGCTTTTCCAAAGTTAGTACAATCTAAGAAGTAAACCTAATGTCTTTTTCTAAATGATATTAATGCCAAAGTTACCAAGCATTCATTCTCATTTTCCTCCTGGTTTCAAAGTCAATAGCAATTTTTAACTCTCACAGCTGGTATCAAAAAGTAGAAAGACTTAAGAGCAAGTCCTCAGAAAATATAAAAATTATTATTCTAAAAAAGGTAAGCTCCCTATTATTACGAGACAAAGCCAAGAATTAGAAAAATCAAGCTTCTAAAACTATTCTCAAACCAGGCCAAATTGGACACAACATTGCTTGAATCGACATGTCCGGTTTAGTCCAGCACAGTAACCAAATAAAAAAAGAAGCACATTTCTAATAGCACGCAACACAGTTTAACTTCCAGACCAAAAGCCAAGAATTAGAAAAATCAAGCTTCTAAAACTATTCTCAAACCAGGCCAAATTGGACACATCATTGCTTGAATCGACATGTCCGGTTTAGTCTAGCACAGTAACCAAATAAAAAAAGAAGCACATTTCTAATAGCACGCAACACAGTTTAACTTCCAGACCAAAACAGAGATGATGTTTACAAACAACGCATTTCCTTAATGCTATTTTTGTGACACATTACTCACACACAGAAACACCCGTGAATGCTCACCTAATGTGAGTGAGGTCATAACTGGACATAAACACAAACAGCTTTGCAAAAATTATTTCAGGAAATGAAATTAATTTACCTTAAATTCTGTGACTGACTTGTACTCATTAGCTACAATTTTGTCTTTCATTGTGCCAAAATCCATGGGATGTTTTATTATCATTGAATATCCAGGAGCAATTGCATCCGTGACGGGAAAAGCAAAAAATCCATGAGGATCTTTTCTGAAAGCAAAGACATCTTTAGTGAAAAACCCTAGACTGCTAATGGTACAAATTCCATAGAATCCATAAGTTTGATACAACTGACCAAATTTTAAGTTTGTTTCTTAAAAATAAAAAATTATAAAATGTGTATGCCTTTTGAGATGGTGATACGTATTTTGGACACAATACAAATTCCATGAGTGTCTGACTACTGTCACTGTCCTGGCTCCAGCCTTGACATGCACATACAAGCTGTCTCTGACGCTTTGCCTCATGCAACCATCCCTGCAGAGTGGACATCCTGCAACCATCCCTGCTCGTGGAGCTGAGGGTCCACGAGCCCCACGGCCCTGCTCCCGACTGCCACTCTGCACAGTCTATCCCCCACTGTACTGGGAGTCACCTCGTGATGGGGGGAGGGGGACAGTACCTCAGAGCAAAGAAAGAGAAGACTGCACACATCCCTAAGCACAGGCTCTTTAGAAGCACTCAAGGCTCACCTCTGGAGCTGGCGGAGGAAATGCTCCAGGAGCTGCTGAATGGGTGTGCTCTCGCTCTCAGCTGACAATTTTTAAAAAAAGTAAAAAAATAAAATTGAACAGAAAGATTTTAGTACTTCACAGAGCTCCGATTTCATAGTATTTATTTACCTATTTTGTGTCTTATAGCACTTTAAGCAAGAACCGAGGATACAAAGATAAATAGGACACAGCTTGGCAAAGGAAACCCACAGCTCCCCTTAAGACCCCTTAACATGCCCTTAATTCAACAATATGGAGCTGTCACTTATCAATCCATTTTCAGCTCATACCACTACTGGCCTGGTACATCCTAGACAAGGCATGAAACAGGAAACAAGGGCTTTGTACACAGAGGCTGATCCTGGAGTTGCTGATTTCCTCAACTTCTGGTTATGCCTCTGCTCATTAGCAAGATGGAGATAAAAAAAACCGCACACCATAACAGGAAACAAGGGCTTTGTACACAGAGGCTGATCCTGGAGTTGCTGATTTCCTCAACTTCCGGTTATGCCTCTGCTCCTCATTAGCAAGATGGAGATAAAAAACCGCACACCACATGGAGATAAAAAAAACCGCACACCATGTGGGGGTTCTTCTGAGGACTGTAGTTGTTAACTACACCTCAAAGGGCAGTTCCCCAACAGTGATGATCTTATGAGTGACCAGGGTATGTGCCAGAAAGCAACATCTCAACATTATCTCTTCAGGCATACTGTAGGGATGGGGACATGTTGGATATAGAACCTCAAACAGGTAATTAATTGAAGTAAGTTAACAATCACCAACAACTACTTTAACTTTTGAAACATATCCATCTAACTAACTGGGTTTTGGCCCTGACCTCCTCCACTCACCAACATGCCTGGCCACAACCCTGTGAACGCTACCATGGCAATAACTTGAACAGGAGAGGGGGTTGCCAGAAAACAGTATCCCTTCCCCACAATGGCTGCAATATGTAATACCTCCTACCTCCCCTAGTAAATCGGAGCTGACCAAACCCAAAATCAGGAAAAGAAATGCCTGAGGAACAAAGTGACCAAAAACTCAGAGGTCATGAGCATTCCAGAACCTTCCTCTGGTGGAGCTGGCATGGTTTCTGATGGCCTGAATAACTGACTCCACACTGGTCTCCCACACCTGATGTCCCAGTGCCTGGCTGCCTCGGTTTCCCTGTAATTTGGGAAGCACTGATGCTGTGGGTCTGTAGGAAGAGAAACCCCTTGTGAGTACAAATGCCCCAAACGTGGAAAATCATGTGTGTGAAGGTTGGGGGTGGGGGGAACCCAAAAGGTAAGACTTTGTCAGTTGGGAATTCTAGCCAAATGCCACCCCTGGTCAATGGTGCTCACAACAGACATTTCAGTGAAGACTTCCAATTTCCTTGTTCCACCCTATGGTCACCTCAAGCAATTCCACACCTACCATTCAGGCCCTTAGGTCCCTTCTTTCCAATGGGAATTATCTGCATTTTCATTGACATTCACATCTTTTACAAGTTTAATTGACAGGGAGCTACTCTCCTGATGCTGCTATATTTGGGATAGGAAGGGTAGATAAAACTAAACTTTTGGACCCAGGCTTGGTATTTTTTCTGTAAAAGCCACATAAAAAATAGTCAAGGCTTTGACAACCACATGCTTGATCGCTGTGGCCTACACCTCTTTGGCTCTCTTTACAAGTCTTTGAAATTGTATAACCATTCTTAGCTCAAGAATTAAAAAAAATAAGTAAATAAATAAACTTAGAAAGGCCTCAAGCAGTACTTGACTGAAGCCTGCCCTAGACACTCAAAGACAGCAGGAACCCTAGACACAGGCAACAGCTGGTGTGAGGCACTGGAAGAGAAAACCCAGTTCTCTTCTCTTCCATGATTCTCCCCAAGAGCAAGAAGACATGGTGCCAGCCCCTGGGGTACAATGACAACACTCCAGCACTCTAGGAAAGCCTCTAGAAAGACAGATGCTTGCCTGGCTGTGTGCGGCAGGCACGGATGGGCCGATCAGGGGGCGGCTCCACCTCCACCTTCTTCCCAGGGTCGAAGTCGCCAGCCTCGCCCTCTGAGCCACCGTGTTCCCTCTCTCGCTTCCGCTTCTTTTCCTCCTGTGAGGCGGTGGAGGGGACAAAAGCATTAAAGTGCCTGGGGTCTAGTCCCAGACTGGTGACACTTAGAAACTTAAACACATCTGCCTCAATCACACCCTCAGCCCGCAAGGGGAGACTCAAAGCTATGCGAGAAAGATCCTGTACTAGAAACACTTCTCACCACATGCCCTTCCCAATGAAGACCCTGCTGCAGGGCCGGCCAAGCAATGATGCCCAAGGCGCCTGGAACCGAGGCAGCTGACCTACGTGGCCTGCACTCTGCTACACACTGGGCGTCCCTCTGCCAAGGCCAGGCCGGCAGCGCCATCTACATCCCAGGCGCCCGCTAGCAGCTGCGGCCAGCCACACTTCCTCACCTTTCGTTTCCTCCTTTCCTCGTCATCCAGACGCTTCTCCTTCTCTGACTTCTTCTTCTTCTTTTTCTTCTTCTCTCTGTGCCTCTCTCGCTCATGGTCTGACCTATCGTCGTAGTAACTGGAGTCGTGACCAGACCCTGAGAGTTCAGTCACCTCACTGCCCCCAACCTTCAGGACCAGCTTCAGAGGCTTCTCCAAAGGCTTGTCTGCGTAATCTGCGGAGACACAGACGGTGGCTTTCTCCGATGCCGAGGGACAGGCACTACCCAGCTGGGTGGCAGCACAGGGCGGAGGAGCTGGTCTTGCCAAGGTGGAGAGCAAGGAGCTACCAAAACCGCCAGGGAAGGACGGAGGAGCAAACCACGAGGGCTGCGTGCTTCCCCTCCCTTCCCTTCTGCAGGGGACATCACGGAGAACGCTGTGCGGGACACAGTTCACATTGCCCGTCCAGAGGAAACTGGGACCTAGGACCTAGAAGCCAGATCCCTGCCCCCGTGGCTTGCCACAACCACCTGTGCCGCTGGCACCGGATGAGCCACTGCGGGGGGGCGGGGGGGGAGGCAAGGCCCGGGGACCAGCAAAAAGTTGCGCTCCGCTGCTCTCCTCCGGAGGGTGAGGGCCCTGGCCTGTGGCCCTCGTGCAGGAGCCTCTTCTGGAACCCCCAGCCAGGACCCCTCCAGCACCCACCCGAGCTCCCAGGTCCTCCGCCCACGTTCCCGGAACCCCCTCCGTCCCGGAGGGCCCGGACTCCCTGCGCCCAAGACCCCGAGACCCCGCTCGCTTACCGGGCCCCGCCCCCCACCTACGTCTGGGCACCCGCCCGCGATACCGGCCCGACGCACACCCAGGACCCCAACCTCCAAGCCTGAAACCCCTACCCCCGACCTGGAACGCCGCCCTTGTTCCTGGGACCCCTGCCCAAGACCCCAATGATGGTCGGGGAACACCCTCCCGCGTGCCTGAGACCCCCAACCCGCAATCTTGGGCTCCACCCCGTGCCTAGAACCCCGCCCCCGGGCGCCCGTCGCGCCGCCCACAGTCTACCGAGTTCATGAGTGGGAATTATGGGAGCTTTGAAAGAGCATGGACATGTTGGGGCAAGTTTGTCACCAGCGGATACCTGAAACTTATCTCTAAGGAAGAGAGCTGTGCGGTTCTCATCTTATAAAGAACCAGTTTTGAAGAATAGGCTTGGCACTAAGATTTTGCTAATGAGGTAGGCCACCCTATTCTTTAATTAGGACTGATGTTTGTGGCATCGTCAGAGTTTTGTTCTTACCAAAATGTGATGCCGACATGCGTGGTTTCAGACAGTCTGGGGGGAAGGAAGAGTATTCCAGCGCATTGTGAAGGGCGGCTGAGCACAGCCCAGCCAGAGGGCATCGGGGCTATCCATCGCAAGTTTTCATGTTCTCACCTACAGATTCACCTACAGGTATTTATCTTAACAGGCAGTAATGCAGTTTGGTGGATATATGTGAAAAAATGCTTATGATGTATTGTTAATAATAAGTGATTTGAAATATTTTAATTCTGTACCCATCAGAGATTGGTCAAACGAATTTGATAGATAACATCTACACCAAATATGATATTGCCATTTAAAGAATAGAATAGCTTTCTATCTACTGATAGAAAGATGTCCCCAAGCTGTGGTAAGTGGGAAAAGGCACATGTTAGAAAACTGTGGTGGAACTCAACATTTGGTTAGATGTATGTGCGTATCATGGACTGTAACATCTTTGAGGTTGGATTTAGGGGACTGGCTTTATTACATATAACAACCTTTTCTTGTAATCTAAGAGCTAGGGTTTCTTTAACATACTATACATTACAATCAGTATTTTTGGACTTTAGCATCTACTTTGTGGAGCTGGGGTTAAAGAGTAAGACATTTTGAACCTGTGCAGATTTATTCTGTTTTCTTCCTGACACAGCCCATCGACCTGAGCGCATGCACTCTTGCACTTCACATCTTCCAGCTGAATGAAGAAGGCCCCAGCAGTGAAAATTTGGAGGAAGAGGCAGAAAATATAATTGCGGCAAATCACTGGGTTCTGCCTGCAGGTACAGGCTGTCAGTAGGGGCGTGTGGGGCAGGCCAAGTAAAGCCAAGGTCAGGAAGGCACACACCGTAGGCTGGCCACATCAGTTCACTGAGGAGATTTTGTCTGTCCACTTGGTTTGAAGGATTTTTACAATGTTTTACCTTTTATGGAAAGTACAGGTTGAGTAGCCCTTATCCAAAGTGCTTAGAACCAGAAGTGTTTCAGATTTCAGATTTTTTTCAGGTTTTGGAATATTTTCAGAGTATGTACCAGTTGAGCATCCCTAACCCTAAATCTGAAAAGCTCCAATGAGTGTTTCCTTTGAGCATTATATCAACGCTCGACAAGTTTTTTTCTTTTTTTTTTTTGTCTTTTTTGTCTTTTTCAGTGTCCGGCAACGGATCGCAACCCTCAGTGTTGCCCCCGTACCGGACCGGGGAACGGCAACGGGATCGCAACCCTCGGCGCCGCTCCCGCGCCTCGCTCAGCCAGTGAGCGGGAACCAGTCTGTATGTGGGACCCGACCCCTCGGGCGGGAGCGCCGCCGCGCTTCCCAAGCAGCGCACTGTAGCAGTGCGCCACCGGGCCGGCCCCAACAGGTTTCTGTTTTTGGTGCATTTCAGAGCTTCGGACTAGAAATGCTCAACCTATATACCATGAAAGAGGAAAGTAGAGATTTCCAGGATGAGGCTGCGTTGCTCCTTGGGACAGTGCCACATAGGTGTCAGCTGCCTAG
>NW_007727548.1:372136-387985 GCF_000696425.1 Galeopterus variegatus
GCCGTGCTTCCCAAGCGGCGCACTATCCAGTGCGCCACCGGGCCGGCCCCAACAAGTTTCTGATTTTGGAGCATTTCAGAGTTTCGGATTAGAAATGCTCAACCTATATACCATGAAAGAGGAAAGTAGAGATTTCCAGGATGAGGCTGCGTTGCTCCTTGGGACAGTGCCACATAGGTGTCAGCTGCCTAGGAATGCAGGAAGTGCTCTTCTCTCCTGCCCGGTCAGCCTGCCCTGCCGAGCAGCCCCTCCTCCTGCCTTCTCCACGCTGCTCTGTGGACAATGCCGATGCGTTCCAGCAGTGGAAGTCTGGGCGTTAATTCGGTCCCAACGTCTAGACTCGGCTTGTCTGCACTGCCCTAGCGGTGACGTGGGGAGAGTGGAGCACTCGGTCTGTGCTCGTGTGAAAGCACGGGTCCACAAGAGACAATTGTGTGTGATACCTACACCTAAAAAGTAGTTCTTTACTCCTTTTAATTATCTGTCAAAAGTCATGTATCACATTTACTTTGCATATTTAACGTGAACAGAACTTGAAGCCTTTACACTTAGTCTGCCACATGCAGAGCAGTGGAAAGAATCTGTGGCCAGGAAGGCCTGGCAGGTGGATGTCCTGCACGCTTTCCTAACGTGAGGTCTTTGTGTTACTCTCTCACAGCGGAATTCCATGGGCTTTGGGACAGCCTTGTGTATGATGTGGAAGTCAAGTCACACGTAAGTTGCTGTGCTTTTTTTCCAAAACACCTCATTATTCGAAGAAGAATCCTCATGGAGTTTTTCTCCAGCATCTCTGAGCTCCTTGACTCCAGTGGGCTTTGGGGACCCCTGTCTGCCGGCAGCCTGTGTCCTGGATCTCTGTCCTCCAGGATTGCTCCAGAGTGGAGCTGCCTTTGGGGAGTTCCCTGAGGCGGGGGGGGAGGGGCGAATGTGAAGAGGACCTGTTGTGAATTGTTGCTCAGGGACTCGGAAGGGGAGTGAGCGGGCAGGCCCAGGGGAGGACCAGTGTGTCTTCACCTTCCTCGTGGGGTGGGGTCCTTCCCCACGATGGGGCACACTAGAAGGCCATCACTTGGTCCCTCAGGGCTGCTGCATAGAATGCTGGCTTTTACTTTTTAATAAATATGCCATGTGCTTGCCTGGCACTGTGTCATCGAGAGGAAGGAGCTTCCTTGTTACATGGTAAATCCCTCAGTGATCTTGTTTGATGTTGGTGTTTTAAATAAAAGTGATCACTTTGTTTCTTCTCTATGTTTGTACTAGTCATAGTCAATAGTTTCCTTTCATTTTTGAGACGACTTCTAAGACAAAATCCTGTGTGATGCTCGTTAGCGTTTGGAGGTGATGGTCCTTGCAGAGGTGGCCTTGTTCTTCCCATTCAGGAGCGAGCCCTGGCAGCATGTACAGGGAACCTTTGCCTCATTGGAACCTTTATCTGTTTTTTTCTCTTTTTTCAGCTCCTTGATTATGTGATGACAACCTTACTGTTTTCAGACAAGAATGTCAACAGCAATCTCATCACCTGGAACCGGGTGGTGCTGCTACACGGTAAACCACGTAAATTTTTACTGGACAAGATAAATGGCATGAAGTTAGGCTTTTTCTTATTCTCTTTTCCTTCTGCAAGGAGTCACAGCTCTGTGTTTCTGGAGGAGCCAGAGTTGCCCTGGAGCACTCCTGTGTGAAGCTGCTCCAGCTCTGAGCCCTCTGTTTGCAGCTGACTGATTAAACTTCTCTGATAACTCTGCCTCATTTCTCAGGTGATCGTAACTCCCAGGGTGGAAACTGCCTCATATTTCTACATAGTATTCTCAGAGCCTCACTTTGTGAGTTGAAAACTGTAAAAACCATGTTTTAAAGAAAACTGTTTCTTCTCAAAAGAGAATATTGGTGTTGTTTTTTTTTTCAATGTCACTGGGTTGAAAGGGGACAAAGGAATTGAGTGTAATCAAGAAAGTACCCAAGTTATATCAAGGTAGAAGCTTAAGCAGTGATTAGCCTTTTTATGCCAATTAAGATTGTCTGATTATACATGATATTAAACAGTTGTGTCTTTTAAATAGCAGATATTCCCAGAACACTGTCCTAATAGGATCAGAATAGGCGATCAGTAGACACATTAATTAGTAAAAAAAAAAAAAAGCATTGTTTTCCATTTGGAATCAGTTGTGCGTTTGCTCTTTAATTGTTGAAAACACGGCATGAAAGCAGAACTGGACCTGCCTCCATTTCCTGTTCCATGTGCTTGTTCTTCTGAGTTGGTCACCTCAGAGCTGCTGCAGGGCCCATGCTTGGACGAGAGGAGCCCTGCCCAGCCGCTCTTCTGGTTGGCACGGGGCAGGCCTGCTGAGAATTACCCGTGGTGAAAGATGGGGTGCCAGGAACAGCACACATTGGTGCCTTGAGAGTCCTAATGAGGGTGGGATCCCTTTATCTGCAGTTACCAAGAAAGGCGAGAACCAGGACAGGGGTCAGCACAAAATGCAGGAAGTAGTAGGCAGTGCTTGTGCGGGAAGGAGCCGAAGCTAACAGGAGTGCAGGAAAGAGGAAAAGACTTAACGGCATTTTTATAGCATTTAAGCTGCTAGCAGACTTCTTTGTAAGTTAGTGAGCGATACTTGTAGTAATAACATTAATAGCATATACCTCTTAGTTGATTGTCTTATATCCTGTGGATAATGCAACTACTATTGTTTTAAGAAATTTGTTTACAACTGCAGCTTATGTTTTTATTTGTTTGGATCTTGTTACAGGTCCTCCAGGAACTGGAAAAACATCCCTGTGTAAAGCATTAGCCCAGAAATTGGCCATTAGACTTTCAAGCAGGTAATTTTTGGTAATTTGAAAGAGGAGTGCAAAGGGAATGGGAATGTTTGGAAAAAGCAGCAATGTTTTATGACATTAAAAGCTGTTTTTCTTTTTACTCATTTTACATGAATAGGTTCCTCTCCTTCAATGTAAGTCAGTTAATTCCTCTCTACCCAGCATAGTCTTACATTATGGTTTCAGTCTTTTGAAGCTCATGGAGGCTTAGTTTATTGCCAGTATATGGTCTGTCCTGGTGAAAGTTCCCAGTGCACTTTAATGTGTTTTCTGTTCTTGCTGGTGGAGCATTCTACAGAGATCAGGTCAGGGTGCTTGACATCCATGCTGATTTTCTGTCCACTTGTTTGATCAGTTCCTGAGAGAGGAATGTCAAAGTCGACAGTTGAGGATTTGTCTCTTTCTCCCTGGAGGTCTATCTTTTTTTAGAGTTTGTGGTTTATATCACATTTGGAAAATATTTGTTCATTGTTTCTTCAACTGATTTCCTTGCTTCTTTCGCTTATTCTGGAATCTGTTTATCTGCATGTTAGAGTGTTTGATGTTGTTCCACAGGCCACTGATGTACTCTTCTGTTTTTTTCAGGTTTTTAAAAATATCTGTGTTTCATTTTGGACGGTTTCTGTTGCTGTATCTTCAAGGTCACTGATTTTCTGCAGTGTCTAATCTGCTTTTAATTTCGCATAGTGAATTTTTATTTCTGATAGTATGTTTTCTTCTCTGAGAGCTCCATTTGGTTCTTGTACTTTTCCTTTCTCTCCTCATCATGTTCTTGTTAAAATCTGTGAGCAGTTCTGCAATAGCTGCGTTAATGTTCTTGTCTGCTAGTGTGATCGGCATTTGTTTCTGTTGACTGGTTTTCCTTCTTGTTACGTCACATATTTCTGCTCCTTGGCATGTCAAGTACTTTCTGACTGAACACTGAACGCTGTTATTTGAAGTATCTGAACTCTGTCTTCCTTTAAAGACTGTTGGGTTTTGTTCTGGTCACAGTTACAGCTACTTGTGATTTGGTGTGGTCCTTTTGAGGTTTGTTTTAAGCATTGTTAGGGAGGGATCTAGGTTTAGTCTTAATACTAAACTGTGGTCCTTCTAGGGTCTCTACTGAGCACCCTCCCAGCCTGTGTGAGCTGCGGGAACTGTGAGGCTCATAGCTCTGCAGCCACTCTGCCTAGTCACATAGGATTTGCCCTCCTAACATGTTGAGTACCCAGCAAAGGCACCAGGGGATGCTGTGAGGATTTCTGGGGATTCTTTCTTTGTGTCTCCTTCCACTCTGGAACTCTACCCTGCCCTCCAGACACCCCAGGTCCCCGCACACTGGTCTCTATCTTGGCAGCTCTGCAGAATGACCATTGCTCCGCCTGGGTTCCCTCCCATGCTTGTGGTTGGCAGGTGCCTCCAGGCAGAAGGCAGTGCAGTGGTGGGACTCACCTCATTCCCCTCCCTCCACCGCCTGTTGTCCAGCAGCCTTACCAGATGTTGTTTCCTCTATTTTGTCTAATTTTCTCATTGTTTAAGGCAGAAGGAAATCTGTACTGTTGCTCCAGTATGACTGGAGGAATTCCTATGAGATTTACTTTTATCTGTTTTCTTTTTTTCAAGAATGTCTCTTAAGTATTTTTACATAAGGAAATTGCTTTATTTCAACCCTTTACATTATGTTTAGCAACTTGACTGTTGTTTTGACATATTGAAATGCATCTGTGATTTATTGATTGTTTTTTTTTTTTTTTTTTTTTTTTTGCAGCTGGCCAGTATGGGCATCTGTGTTTTAAAGATATCTAGGGGCAGTTTCCTAAAACACCAGAGAGTGAAGATGTTATTAAAAGAAATGTAACTTATTTCCAGTACAAAGATCTGGAAACATATTTATTTTGTAGCTTAGAAATGGCAAAAAGTAGCCTTAGTAAATAAATCTTTTTTCCTCATTCTATTAAATAGCTCAAATGTTTTATAATATTTTTCAATATTGAACCCGATCGTTATTTTGTTAGGTTGTCTGCGTGCCACCCCTTTATAAACAGTATTAGTGAAGGTGTTTTTCTCTTTTTAAATGGAATGTAAATGACAACTTTTTGAAAGTAACCCCTTTTCTTCTGTGGCCTGGACATGGAAGAAACTGTAAAGAGGACCTGGGAGTTGGCTTGTTTCCTGCCTGAGTCTTGTTTCCTGTTTGATTTTAGTCCGAGGCTGGGTGCATCCAGGTCCGTCAGCTGCTTCCTGCGTAGGCCGAGTAGTGTCAGTTCTAGATTTCGTTCTGTCTTTCTGGGTCAAGGTTGACTGTTGGCCGTCTGAGCATTCCAGGGTCTGTGCCGGGAACAAATTAACACACGCTATAGAGTTTTACGGAAGGAGGAAGAAATGTTCAGCTCCTGTTTGTATTTTGTTTTGTTTGCTGTACTAGTACTGCCAATACTCTTTAAGCATAGAAATGTAAATTACAAGTAGTTAAAAATGAGAGGGTTTTTACTCTTTAACTCAAATGAGGCTATTGAAAAAAATTTGCCGTAATCCAGAACCATTGATTGCACACAGAGGTCTAGGTACCTCAGCACTTTATCAGCGACTGTAATGATATCATGACTCGGTGACTGCTGGCCTGCTGGGCAGTTGAGAGACGTTGTATGAAGTAAAAGTGGCTGCCCCCGAGAATGCTACAAGACTTCTTTGTAAAGTAATTTTCTTAACTCCTTTTATCATCTTAGGTACCGCTATGGCCAACTAATTGAAATTAACAGCCACAGCCTTTTTTCTAAGTGGTTTTCAGAAGTAAGTATTGAATATTAACTTTAATTGTCTGGACTGTCAACCATGTAGTTGAAAAAATGTCCCATACATTAGGCAAATTCTCCTCCAACAGCTTCAGGAGGTAATAGGTGCCATGGGAAAATAGGAACAATGGTCCAACTTTGTGGTCAGAGCAGGTTCCAGAGCCAGGTGGTGACTTGGAAACTGCTGATCCTGAGAGGTCCCTCTCTTGCTCATACCCCCAGCCTTTGTCTAGGTGGGACATGACATTCAGCAGATGCCTAGAAGGGGACAGGTCTGGCATTCTCTGCCGAGCTTGCCCTGGGTCCTCATGCACTCGGGCACTGTCTGTGAACTGTGGGTCGGACCAGGTCACGCCATGGGCACCCCTCCCCTCTGTCCCTCTGGTGGAAGGTGAGGCAGGATGGGGAGCACGTGTGAATAGTGCACCAAGCCTGTCTGCAGGTTTGCATCTGTGGTCTGCCTCGGTCCTGGTCAGTGAGCTGGAAAAGGAAGGTAAGAGGTGGACAGGTAGGCAGGTGTAGGTGCACGTGGCTGTGTAGTGCTCCTGGCCAAGAGCAGATGTGGGCTCACGCCTCAGTGTCCTGGCATGCAGAGCAGAGTGGAGGAGCACTTAGCTGAGCAAATCCTGTGCCGACCTGGCCTCTGGTTCAGGGAGCTTTCCAAGGGGCAGCTAGGAGACCATGGGCTTCTGCAGCCAACTGGGGTGGCAGGCCATGGCGGGGCATTGACACTGAGAGTTTTGGTTTCAGAGTGGCAAGCTGGTGACTAAGATGTTCCAGAAGATTCAGGATTTGATCAATGATAAAGACGCCCTGGTGTTTGTGCTGATTGATGAGGTAGGCATTTCTAAATATTGACCCTGTGACTAAAGGAAATCCAAGACTGAACTGCCTCTTGCTGTTGCCAGGATGCAGCCTTCTCCTGGGGCAGTCTGGCCTTCCCCTCACTGTTGGGCCCCTGTCTGGCACTCCCTGTGTAGTACAGTCCTTTTTCACAGGAATTGAGTCCTACACCCATCCATCTGTCCTTCCATCACTTGCTCATATGTCCCTGGAGCTGCCTGTGGAGTGCCAGATGCTGTCCTTTTTGACCCATTGCTCCGTCCCCACAGGTGGAGAGTCTCACAGCTGCCCGCAGTGCCTGCAGGGCGGGTGCTGAGCCGTCCGATGCCATCCGTGTGGTCAATGCCGTCTTGACCCAAATCGATCAGATTAAAAGGTAACACCCTGACGTGCGGCGGCTTCCCACGGGACGAAGAGGTCACTTCAAAGAGATGCATGGTGATTGCACAGCTGAGGTCTCAGTCCAGCTCTCTTAACTAAAAGTGCAGTTGGTAGTGTTAGGCCAGATGTCATGTCTCCACAGTCCAGCCTTGCAGGTCCTTATACCCAAGGTTGGTCAGGCTTTACGGAGTGGTGCCTACTAATCCAGCTCATGAGGAAGAAATGTGTCATCTGTCATGCTTCACAACTGCCTATGCTGGTCAGGACTTCACATCTCTTCTCTAGAGCACCCTTTCTCCTTCAGGGTGCCTGGGATTCAGTGCATTGCTTAGCAGCTTGTTTGCTGAGCGTGGAATGACAGCAAACTAAATTCTGCTGCAGAATATCTTATCCAGGCCTCCACTGTTGTGTTACAGTAGAGAGCATCTCTAATTTCCTGGAGACACAGTTGTCCGTTGGGGTCAGCTGCAGGAGGGGGTACAAGCCAGGAAGGGAGAGAGCCTCGTGGCCTCCTGCTTTGTCTCTCCTGCTGCAGGGACCTTGTGCTGGGTGGAGACACCCTCCCTATCTCCACCTCCCCTCCACTCGTGCCTTCCCTGCCCCAGCTCCCCTTCTTCACGGGTGCTTGGCTCTCATCTGGAACCTCCCGCAGCATCTGGCCACCCCTGCGTCTCTCCATGCTGCTCCAGTGTCTGCTGCCCACATCTCCCCACCATCTCAGGGCGGGGCTCTGCACAGCCTGTCGTGGTCTCCTCCTCCCCGTGTGCATGCTCCTGGTGTGTACCTCTTTCTCCAGCACCACACTGAGTTCTGTGTGGGCGAGTCCCCAACACAGACCTGCACAACCTGTGACCAGCCATCACCACTGAGATGCCACAGATGTCAGACATGCATCCAGGCTGCTCACGTGGCCCTGAACCCTAACCTTGCGAGGTTCTCATTAGACTCATGGCCTCACCATGCACCTGCTGCTCAAGCCAGAACACAGGGTCACTTTGACTTCCCTCCCGTTGGTCACGAGGGGGTGTGGGCTCTGGAAGGAACAAGGAGGCAGCCCTGCCTCAGGTTTTCCTCTCACCTGTTTCCCCCCATTGCATCTTGCTCCTAGCTCAGGCTCCTCTCTAGATGGTTCTGCCTCTGTGGGGGTTTGCCTGATGCTCTGCTGGCCTGCATGACAGATTCTGCCCCTGGGTTGTGGTTCCCAGCCCTGTGCGTCCCATGTACCTCCATCCAGTCCCATACTCTGGGTGCTGGGCTAAGCAGCCTGTGCACTTACCTTACCCCCTCCACCCTATTCCCTTTGCCCAGGACACCTGGGACCTGAATGCTCCCGCCCCTGCATTCACTTGGCTCACCCTGCCCACCTTTGCCCTCCAAGCTGCTCCCTGGCTACAGAGCTGACTGGTGCACCCCAAGCCAGGAAGGCAGCATTGCTGCGCACTCTGCACCCAGGCTCAGCAGGCTGGGAAGTATGCTCCCAGGAGCCTCCATGGCTGCTGTGTGCTGGCTCCTGCTGGGCCCTTGGGGGATATTGGTAAACAGACCAGACAATGATGCCTCTTTCTGCGTAGTTTAGAAGCTAGAGGGGAAAGCAGACGGTAAAAGTGATAAATAATTCAACTCCATAGTGTGTGCAGGAGAGCTGTGTGATTAAAAGTTGCATGGCCCTGTCCAGGCATGGGGTAGCAGAGGGCGCCAGGAGTTATGGTAGAAAGGGCAGTTGGGGACATTGCCCAAAAGTTAGATCTTCATCAAGGGGAAATGGTGAGGGAATGAATCAGGTGGGGTCTAGAAAAGCTTTTCCGAAGGCAGAGGAGCAGCCAGAGCAAGGACCCTAGGGAGGGTCTGTTTGGCACAGTCGAGTTGTACCCAGGAGTGCCCAGTGAGCATGGGAGGATGGGCAGAAGTTTGAAGGTCGCCAGGCCTGTGTCGGCACAAGGTGCTGGTGCTGAGCACAGCTAACTGAACGGTGCTGGCCGAGCCTCTGCTTGCAGTTGACAGCCTCCCGCTGGCCGTCCTCAAGATCCCCTCGACAGGTTGGGGGGTGGGGGGACATGGTAGAGTCACCGAGGCACACAGTGACTGTGGACCTTGCTTCTTGGCCACCACAGGCATTCCAATGTGGTGATTCTGACCACATCCAACATCACAGAGAAGATTGACGTGGCCTTCGTGGACAGGGCTGATATCAAGCAGTACATCGGGCCACCCTCGGCAGCTGCCATCTTCAGGATCTACCTCTCCTGCTTGGAAGAGCTGATGAAGGTGCCTTTGTTGTTTTTCTACTGGTCAGCAGATTTCTTACATGTTCTTCATTAGGTGACATAGTTTAAAACAAGCTCATTCCAGTACAGAGAAAGGTGTTTCTGCCCAGGCACTAGCTGTCTTCTTAACTCGAAAATCACTGTTTTGTTGAACCTGACAGGTTGAGTTGCTAGTCAGTAAAGCCACTAACTCAATATTTTTGTTCTTTTGGCGCAATATGAGCATCACTTTTTGTTACTTGAGGTACCACTGTGTAGGAGGTTAGCGAATGGGCCATGGTCAGCCTGCTGGGTGAATCCTGGGTCTTGAGTTACCATGGCCTTTGCACAGGACCTGCCTCTCTGGGCCTGTTTCCTTACCTGAAAGAGGATGAACAGTGGACTCAGCTCATGGGGAAGTTATTCCAACTGAAGGTCACAGCTCATGGGGTCATAAAGAGGTTACGTGGACTGAAGGCCACAGCTCACTGGGGTTTACACAAACTGTAGGTCATAGTTCATGGGGAGGTTACACTGAAGGTTACAGCTCACAGAGCGGTTATACGGACTGAAGGCTGCTCTCATGGGGTCACAGGGAGGTTATGCTGACTGAAGGCTGTGCTCATGGGGTCATGGTTAGGTTACTGATGGCCTCCGCTCATGGGGTCATGGGGAGGTTACGCTGACTGAAGGCCGTGCTCACGGGGGGCATGGGGAGGTTACGCTGACTGAAGGCCACACTCACGGGGGGTCATGGGGAGATTACATTGACTGAAGGCCATGCTCATGGGGGTAATGGGGAGGTTACACTTACTGAAACCACACTCATGTGGGACATGGGGAGGTTACGCTGACTGAAGGCCATGCTCATGGGGTCATGGGGAGGTTATGCTGACTGAAGACCATGCTCATGGGGGTCATGGGGAGGTTACGCTGACTGAAGACCATGCTCATGGGGGTCATGGGGAGGTTACGCTGACTGAAGGCCGTGCTCACTGGGCTGTCATCTGAGTGAAGTGTTCCTGTCTCTGATTGCGTGTGCCTAACGATCTTGACAAGAACTGCAGCAGGAAGTGCTGACAGGGAATCTAGGGAGAATTGCTGTGGCACTCTGGGGACTGGGTTCTGGAGACAGACAAATGCCCGTGCCTACAAGGAGCTCATTTGGAGCCTGAGTTTAGGGGACATTGTCAGTAAGTAGGCAGGCCAGTGGTGGGGACTGGAACAGTAGTTGTCATGGCGTTGTTGCCACTGGCTGGGAGGGTGGATTGTGCCACACCCGCAGCCACTTCCTGATGCCAAGCAGGGGCCTCAGTGTCCTTGGCAAGGACAACACAGCCTCTTCTGGATGGGGAAAGGGAGCTGTCTCAGGTGTGAACCCACTGAAGGTGCCTGGGTCAGCAGTGTTGTCGGGGTAGGGCTCAGACCCTTCAAACCTGTTGTGCAGACTGGGTCACAGACCTCTTACATGCAGGTTGTGAGCTAGGTAATTGGGAAGGATCTTGGCAGCCACCAGCAAGGTTACTGATGTGAGCTCAGTCTTCAGCTTCCTCAGCAGCATCAGCTTACGGCAGCAGCAGCGGAGGTGTTGGGCTCCCAGAGAATCCTGGGGGCCCTGGCAGCAACAGCTTGGAGCCATAGCCTCCAGTAGCAGTAGTGGCCTCCCCCATGTCCCGTCGTCGTCCCCCCCCACCCCCCGTAGCAGGGGGCACTGTGGATCAGAGCCATTCATCCTTTATACTTAAGTCTCATGACCCAGGAACACCTGGGCGGAGTCAGATAACCAAAGAACACCTGGGCGCACATGGATATTTACATCAAATGCTCAGCAAGGTTCTGAACATTTGAGGGACCGTGAATATTTACTATCATTTTCCCTGCAACTGTCCTGGCATGCGTGTCCCATCCTGGCTTTCTGTGGGGTGGGAGAGAGGGAAAGGGGCCCCATGGAGCTCTGAACTGAGAATGCAGGTCAACTGAGGGAAGATTCTGAATGCAGCTCTGCTGCCAGGGTTGAGGGCAGGTCCTGGAGGAAGCTGTTTATGTTGGTCATTAAGGGCCTTCAAGGTGGCCTCCAGCCTTCACAGTGTAACATTTGTGCATTTGTTCTGTGAATCCAGGGGATGTTCCAAGTTCTAGCTAAGAAGTGTGGACTTTTTCTGGGCTTGAGAGTGTAGGGGAAGGCAGTTTCTTACTTTAGGCAGTGTGTGTGAAATGGAGACGTTCAGAATCTCTAGTGGCTATCTGGCAGGTCCTGCAGGCTGTCCGTGTATAATTGGGCCCACGCCATCAAGAGCTTGAGGTCTGTGCCTGTTCTCACACATGCCTGCTGGCGGCAAGCTTCACAAGAAGGCAGAACAGGACCGTTCCTGGGGAAGCTGCAGGGAGGCAGGGTCCTCAGGGAACCCGAGGGGCATCGCTTAGTGAGTCAAGTGGGAAGGTCAGAACACCCTGAGCACAAGTCCTGCTTCTTAATTTTGCCCTCGGCCCTCACCAATCTCCCAGATGTGCAGAGTCCCGTTTTCTTCTTTGTCCTCTCTCCTGGTTCATGAATTGGAGCTGCTTACACGAGACTTCAGTTGTAGTGACTGTCAGTGTGCCAGCTTGATGCTCAGTCAGGTTGCTTGGCAAAGAGCGTCTGGCTTCCAGACCAGTGGGGGTGTGAGGTGGACTTATGGGACCCTGTTGTCTGGCCAATCAGATGCTGTCATTCTGCTAAAAAGTCTCGTCTTAAAAACAAGGGAACTAGGACCTTCTTTAAAAGGCAGCTAATGTCCTGGCTCCAAGTCCCAGCTCTGCCCATCTGTGGGTTTTAACATATCTTTGAAGTGGAGATGAGAGGCTGCACTTGGTGGCCCTAAGTCCCGTGCAGCCGTGACATGTGGCAAGGAAACATTTTGGCCAAAAACACAGAAGAGGATGGGTTGCTCTTGGTTTCTGAGACGTGTTTGGTTATTTCTCATCTGTGTGTGAACAAGCAGGGATGCGTGTGCTGGGGAGGGGGTGTGAGAGTTGAAGGGGGGAGGCAGCCTGTACTTGTTTCCTGGTGCAGCTGTGTGCTAGTCATTGCTGTCTGGCTTCGACATGGCCGGAGTGCAGCTGACATTGCCTTGTGAGTGCTGTACTGTGTGGACTCGGTCGTGACGCTCTGCCTGTCTCCCCAGTGTCAGATCATATACCCTCGCCAGCAGCTGCTGACCCTCCGGGAGCTGGAGATGATCGGCTTCCTTGAGAACAACGTGTCAAAATTGAGCCTCCTTTTGAGTGAAATTTCAAGGTGCGAACTGAACTCATTTTTTAACCAAGAAAAATCCATCTACTATGTTAACTGGGAAGTTGTAGTTTTCTCTGAGGAGGCCAGGTCTGGATGTAAGCTGTTAAGATGCCGCACAGGCTGACATACGTGTTTACACATGTGCATGTCTGTGTGCAAGTGAGCTGAGACATGCAGCACAGCAACCTTCTCCCAAAGGACAGGGAACCCATGAGCAGTGCAAATGACTGACGTTCATGCCACAGGCCTATGGCAGACAGCGCTTCCAAGTGTCCCAAAGTCAAGAGGGGGAAATGGCCGTGGTGGTCAAGGGAGGCGGAGAGAGGAGGTAGGAAGATGAGGCAGAGCTTTGAAGGACAATTGACATTGGGGTACATTTGGAGAGAACTGGGGGGGGGGGGCGCTGGAGCAGCGTTAGGGATCTCCCAGTGGATGCAGCACAGAGACCAGGGAGTTGGTGCTGGAGAGGTGGGAGGCCCGAGCAGTGAGAGCCTCAGGTTTCTGGCCAGAGTTTGGACTTTTATTCTGAAGGCATGAAGAGCTTGGAAGGTTTTGAACGAGGGATAACATGAAGAATGCAGTATTTCTTTCAAAGATTTGGAGTATATGGTGAAGAAATTTAAATTGGTTAACATGGAGACAATAAATAGTTCAGAGACTTCTGCAAAAATAGAAGACGTGAATTAGCTGACTGTGTGCCCACTGCCTCACTCCATGCCTCATGCCCACCGAGTCACACCCCATCTCACCCCCAGGCAGGCACCACAGTTCCTGAACTCAAGGATGGTGGCCATAGAGCTGGGCACCATGGTAGCCTCAGGTGGTACTTAAGTACAGCAAGGACTGTGCCCCACCTGGAGCAGCAGCAAGGGTCTGGAAGACCAGCCCCACCGGAGGGCTGGGCTAGCAGTGCTGTGAGGCTGGGGTCGTGCTGGGGTCGTTCAGAGGCTTGCGCTTCCAGTGCACCCAGGCCAGCCTTCAAGCTCAGGTTTCATGATATCCGGGGGAATTCATCCTGAAATGGGCAAGTTGTCTGTATGCAATTGACACCCCTGAATTTGGTCATTTTTCTGCAGGAAGAGTGAAGGCCTCAGCGGCCGGGTCCTGAGGAAGCTCCCTTTCCTGGCTCATGCGCTGTACATCCAGGTGCGTCTCCTTAGGGCCATCCTCCACCTCCTGGCGCCCCGTTCCCACCCCACACACTGTTCATAATCTCAGCCTTGCTGGGAACTCCCCTTGATACTGTCAGGGTGTCTCCCTATTTTATCTCAGTAGGAGGAGCTAACCTGGACACCTGTAGAGGAGGGGCTGTCCTGAGTCCTTTGGGACGAGGGGGCTGTGCCATGTGTCTGCGCACAGGCTCATGCGTACACACACAGGCACACGTGTACATGCACAGATGCACATGTACACAGGCACAGATGCACACATACGCACATGTGTGCCCCCCCCCCCCCCTTCCCCCCAACTTCACTCCCCAGGAGTCAATCTGGGATCCTTTGTGCTCACACGTTCTTTCAAGAAACAATCTCAACATTTTAAAACAGCTGGGTGGGGAGGTGGGAGTTCAGTCTCTAGAGTCAATACACATCTGAAAGTGAATGACACACTGACATCTGAGGTGAGGAAACAGATCTTGAAACAGTTCCTTCTGGATCAGAGTTGACCGATGCTCTATCCAGTCAGTAGTAGCTGTGCTGGGCAGGTGGTCAGCACTGAGATAACAGTGACGGTGAGTGGAAGCCCTGGGGTGCAGGGAGGCGAGAGCTCAGGGCTCCGGGCTGCAGTCATTCTCTGTTTACAAACCAGCAATGTCCTTGGGGTGGGCCCTTCCTCGGGAAGAACTCCAGGTTGGCTGACCCAGAGGTCAGGTCTGCTCCTGGCTGCATCTCCTCCTTCTCAGTGAGTTGGCACCCCTGGTGCCACCCGCCTGCCCCGCCAGCTGTTCTAACCTGCAGAAGCAGAGCACACTAGCACACCTTGTTTGCCTTTTCTGAAATAAAGAGTTGGTTGCATTTACGAGCCCTGCCCTGAGCTGAGCCTGGTCCTGGGCTCGTGCAGTTTCACTCAGCCAGTGATACTGAGGCCCCTTCTGCACTGTCTGTGTGTGGGTGGGGTGGTTGCTGCCAGGTGGCCCCACCAAGGGGGAGGGACCCCCAGCAATGACTATATATCCTTCCAGGCCCCCACTGTCACCATCGAGGGGTTCCTGCAGGCCTTGTCTCTGGCAGTGGACAAGCAGTTTGAAGAGAGGAAGAAACTTTCGGCTTACATCTGATCCTGGGCTTCCCCACTGGCCACTTTCTAATGAGGAGCGGCCTGACTGGTGCTGCCCAGTGATCCGCACAGCATCGCTGAGGTCTGCAAGCTCAAACCCATGCAGCAGGGCTTTGTGAAAAGAAGTGTGTAATATTTACATTACTTTAAACTGCATATTAGAAGACAAACAGCCTGTTGTTTTTGCTGTTTTTAAATGATAATTCAAATTCTGTTTGTCTCTTTGTGAACAACTGCCTGGGTATGTTTTTTCCAGTCGATCAGACACAATGCTAAATTTTGTTTTTTTTAAAAAGGAAGGTTAATATAGGAATTATAGAAACAACAGAGAAACCGTATTACTCTGAATAACATGTCATCACAGCATTAAAAGCACACAGATTCCTCAAGCTGGAGGTGGTGATGGCTTTCTGATGCGAGCTTGTTTATTTAGTCTGGGAATGTTCTGGAGGCTGTTTAAAGGATGAGAAAAACCTATTCCTATGTTACAGAAATTGAGAAGGAATTCTAGGTGAAGTTTTCTTCGGTGATAATCAGGCAGGTCCTTTCTGCAGGGACAGGGCAAACCCTCATGTTGGAGTGAACCGTGGCGGGCGGCACGGCCACGCTGGGTGCTTCTTGCTCCTGCAGCTCGTGGTGTGTGTTCAGTAACTGCTCACGTCTCGAGTGAAGATCCACATCTACAGAATGTGGAATAAGTGGGTTAGTCATTGGTGTGTTCCACAGGGTATTACATTTGCTTTTATCTCATGCTGAGATAAATTTCCTGTTAGTGTTCTGTGCGTGAAGTCCACCCTGTGTTACCTTTTGTTGTAGAACTCTTTGAATATTAAATTTTCCTTCAGAATTTTTTCTTGTTTTGATTCTCATTGATTCTCAGTATCTCTCCCAATTGCTTTGAGTTTTACTAAAGATCACTCACATGATTGCTTAACTTCAAGACCGTCTTATACTTTGGGGCCTTACATAAGTGCATCAGCAGAAGAAACTACACCCATTTTATAGGAACCACACCATCTGCTGGGCCTTAACTCCAGATCCAGAACTTGCCTATTGATTCTCAGTATCTCTCCCAATTGCTTTGAGTTTTACTAAAGATCACTCACATGATTGCTTAACTTCAAGACCGTCTTATACTTTGGGGGCCTTACATAAGTGCATCAGCAGAAGAAACTCCACCCATTTTATAGGAACCACACCATCTGCTGGGCCTTAACTCCAGATCCAGAACTTGCCT
>NW_007727548.1:388994-391727 GCF_000696425.1 Galeopterus variegatus
AGGCCCTACATCTTTTCTTGAGTTAAGTTTTGGTAGTTTGTGTCTTTCAAGGAAGTTGCTTTTTCTGTCTGGGCTGTCAGGTTTATTGACATGAAGTTGCTCATGATACTTGTCCTGTCTGTAGGGTCTGTAGTGGTGTGCCACTTTCTCCTGGAACTGATGATTTATATTTTCTCCTCTGCTTGAACAGCTGGTTACATATTTATCTGTATTAATCTTCAGAGTATTGTTTGTTTTCTTTTTCATTAATATGGCACTTAACTTTATTTTTTCTCTTCTTTTGGATTTGTTCTTTTTCTAGCCTCTTAAAGTGGGAGCTTAGACCCTTGGTTTGGGAGCTTTCTTTCTAAGCATTTAAAACTGTAACTTTCTCTTTACACAATGCTCAGCTGCTTCCCACAGATTTAGATTCATGCGTTTTCCAGTTCAAAATATTTTCTATTTTCCCTTGGAATTTATTCTTCTACCCATGTGTTATTTAGAGGGGAGTCATTTAGTTTCCAAATATTTGGGGATCTTCCAGATAGCTCTCTGTTACTGATTTCTTCTTTAAATCGATTGTGGTCAGATAATACATATTATTCTAAACCTTTTAACGTTATTGAGACTTGTCTCGTGGCCTAGCAAATGGTGCATGCTGGCAAACTTTCCATGAGCTCTTGAAGAGAATGTGTGTTTGGCAGTTGTGGGTACAGTGGTCTGTAAGTGTCAACAAGACATGCTGGTCAGCAGCATGCTAGTCTTTCATGGCCTTACTGGTCTCCTATCCCCTGTTGGATCAGCTGTTCGGAGAGCAGTTGTTGAAATGCCCAGCTGTAACTGAGGACTTGACCATCTTCTCTCAGTCCCATCTGCTCCTTCACTGTGTGTTTTGGAACTGTTATGAGGGGCATAAACATCTGGGATTGCTGTCTTCCCTCTGTTGAAGTTGATGCTTTGCCATTATGAGATTTTCCTTTTTATCCTTGGCACTGTTTGTAGTTCTGATGTCTGTCTTGTCTGTTACTAACACAGCCGTGCCAGCTCTCTTTTGATTAGTGTTTGCATGCTATGTCTTTTTCCATCTGTTTACTTCTAACCTTCTTTTTTGTGTAAAGTGAGTTTATGCAGACAGAGTGTGTTGAGTTGTACGTTGTTATCCAGTCTGACAAACTGCGTGTATTTAGAGTATTATCCTCTTTGCTAGTCAATTGCCTTTTATCCCGTCTGTTGTCTGTTACCTTTTTCCTCTTTTCCTGCATTCTTCTGCATTAATTGAATATTTTAAAGTATTCCATTTTATCTCTGCTATGGACTTATTGCCTATACATCTTGTTTTATTTTTCAGTGGTTGCTCTATGGCTATCCTGTGTTATATGGGAACATGGCTGTGTAAATTAATTAAAGCTAAATTTAAAATTCAGTTTATCTTTTATAGTAGTCACATTTGAAATGCTCATGTGTGGCTAGTGGCTCCTATATTGTGCAACACATAATATTTCCATCAGCACAGAAAGTTCTGTTGGGGAAGCCCTGATCTAGGATTTACAGTAGGTGAATCATGAACTTATCGCAGGCCACCTCTGAATGCCATCTGCCACTTTGTGAAAGCACTCATGGTGGTATGTCTCCATTCAGCCCTGCCGTCCTCTGTGCTGCTGTTGTGAACATTCCACTACTACATAGGATTTAAGCCTTCATAACAAATAGGTATTTTTTCTTAATTTTTTAAATATGATTGATTCTTTAAAGCAAAATGATGCCTTTTCTGTGTACCCAGATGTGTGCCATTTCTGGTGCGCTTTATTCCTTTGTGCAGATTGAAGTTTCCATCTGGTATTTTCCTGTGGTTGAAGATTTCTTAACCTTTCACATAGAGAAGGTCTGCTGGTGCTGGAATTTCCCAGCATTTGTGTGTGTGGAAAGGCTTTTTTTTTTAATTTTCATGTTTGAATGACATTTTCTCTGGCTGTAGGATTCTAGCTTTACAGGTTTTTTTCTTTCATTCCTCTGAAGGTGTCATTCCTTTGTCTTCTGGTTTGCATAGTTTCTTATGAGAAGTCTATGGGTATTTTTATCTTTTTTTCTTTTCTACATAACGTGTCTTTTTTTCCCTGGCTGCTTTTGAGAGTTCTCAATCAAAAAGTTTTCAGCAGTTTGATTATGATGTGCTTGGGTGTGACTGTGTGTGTGTGTGTGTGTGTGTGTGTGTGTGTGTTAACTGCTTGGAGTTTGTTGAGCTTGGATCTGTAGATTTGTAATTTTCATTAACTTGGAAAATATTTGACCATGATTTTTTCAAGTACTTCTTTCTGTCCCCTTTCTCCTGTCATTCTGATTAGTGTTACACCAGCTGGTATGATTGTGTGATGTCACAGGTCTTTGAAATGTTGGTCATTTCCTTGCGGTCTTTCCTCTTTGCTTCAGTGAGTCCCACTCCTGTCCTCGAGTCTGCTCACCTTTCTTCCCTGCAGTGTGTCACCGGCTATAACTCAGTTCCATGAGATTTTCATTTCGTTCACTTCACTCTCCGTTTCTAGAAGTTCTGTTTGGCTCTTTGCTGTGTCTTCCTTTTCACTTATTATTTACATCCTTCAGCATAATGGGCCTTTTGGTAAACCCTTTAATGTCCCTTGTCTGCTGATTTTATCATTGTTGTTTCTGGATTGTTTGGGTTTCTTTGGGGTTGTTTTTTTTTTTTTTGTCCTTTTGTCTTTTTCCGTGTCCGGCAACGGATCGCAACCCTCAGTGTTG
>NW_007727548.1:392663-401928 GCF_000696425.1 Galeopterus variegatus
GCACTATCCAGTGCGCCACCGGGCCGGCCCTCTTTGGGGTTGTTTTTCCTGCCTCAGATTTATTGGTGCAAGTAGCACAGGAGGATAGCAGCCCCATGCAGACAGCAGCCAGGGGTCCACCAGCCCTTCTGTCCTCACACTGGCAGACAGAGGCCTCTACTCCGGAGCCCTCGTGGGGGACTGGGCACCTTTGGGAGCCAGAGCTGGAGCTGCAGCCACAGCCATGTCCTGGGCCTTAGTTTGAGCATTGGCCTTGGCCATTGGTCAGCAGAGCCTGAGACCCTTGGCAGTGTGGGCACCAGCTCGCTTCCTGAGCTTCAGGTGGGCAGTGTAGGAAGGCCGATTGAGCTTGTGGCTGGTACTCTTTGGGATCTCGGGCCTTATAATCCTAGTGCTTCATCAGGCCTTAGTTGTGCTTCTTGCCAAAGTGTGTGCTCCTCAGGAACTTGGGGTCCACCCCCTTAAGAGATTCAAGTCTTTGTGATTGAGGTTTCTTGTTGCCATTTCTGTGCCATTTCAGGGCTGGCTGTGTGTGGTGCAGTCCTTGGACCTGGCCGTGTCTGCACAGTAGCCGGCAGCTCCCCAAGTGCCTGGGACGGAAGAGGAAGAAAGCATTTCTGGATCGTTTCTGTTGGCTGGTTTTTCTTTCCTGCGGTTCATAGGTCACAGTGTGCTACTATGCATGTCTATGATTTTTTATTGGATGCCAACATTGTGAGCTTCATGTTTTTAAATGCAACATTTTGTCTTCCTTGGAAGGGTGCTCGGCTGGGTTCTGGCAGGCCGTGTGGTTGCTGCGGGTCTGTGCAGTGCTTTGAGGACTGTTTTCAAACTTTGCTGGGCGTGTCTAGAGCAGCCTTCCCTTAGCCCACGTCCAAGATGTGACCTCTGGAGGTCACTCTTCTTTGCATTCACTGAGGCCTCTACTGTGCTTGGGGCCCTGGGCGATCCCTGCCGTGGTGATCCCAGTGGGTGGTTTTGCTTTCAGCTCCCTGGCTCTTTCCCCAGGAGGGGCTCTTTGCCCAGCTTTGTGGAGTTTTATCCTATTTGTGCGCACATTGGTTTTCAGCCACATCCTCAAAGGCACCACTGGACAGCTAGCTGTCTGGACCTCTTTGTCTGATTCCCCACTCTTTGGTACTGTGCCCCCAAATCCCAGCTGCTTTGTTCTTGCTGGACTCTGGCCTCTGCTTTCTCTCTGTGTCGTGGCTGTGGGCTGCAGGTGTCCCTGCTTGTGGCATTTTAGCACACCACACCAGGTGGGGATTGCAGGACTCACCCCAGCTTCGTCCTGTGCCACTGCTGCCTGCATCCACGGCTGCTTTATTGCCTCTTTGGTCTGGTTTTCTAGTTGTCTGTGGCAGGGAGGTAAGTCAGGACTACCGGTCTCTTGTGGTGGGGGTGGAAGCCCTCTTCACCTGTTACTTGCAGAGTTGACAGTGTGTGTTTGCAGTCCCTGCGCTTGGCCTGCTATGCCGACTTCACCCTCAGGCCGGCCTCCCTTGCGGTCCTACGGTGGTCAGCAGCCCCCCGGCTCCACGTTTCCTGGTCATATCTTGGGGTGGGGAGGTGCTGTCACACCCCTCATTAGACAGATCCCCTCCGAGGCCACAAGAGCCTAAGCCTCCGTTACCCCGGCCAGTTGCTGTGTTTGTGATGGGGTTTCCTGACTAGCTAGACCAAGGGTCAGCAAACCAGTCCTCAGGCCAGATCTGGCCTATACGGAGGCCCTGTACAGAGAGCAGTCCCAGGATGTCCAGTTGGTCCCCAAAACGGAGCACATTTTTGGAGCATGGCCGTGCTTAGTCAGTGTCTGTGGCCTAGCAGAGTTGCGTGATCTTGGCAAGCTTGTGGCACACAGTCTACACTGTTCATGATCTGGCTACTTGAAAAACCTGCCGAGACCCAGACTAGGCCAATTTCTGGTCTGGAATGGGGTGTAATGAGCACTGGGAGAAATCCCATCATCCACCCCATTCACACCTGGGTCTTCAGGCGGTCCCAGGCATGGATGGTACCAGGTGCAAATGGCATCCTTCGGATCCCTTTGTCGGATCCGCGTTTCTCAGTGTTGGCATTTGGCCCGGGTGGTGGCTGCAGGTGGGCCCCCCTCAGCCTGTGGCCTGGCAGGGAGCTGGCTCAGCGCAGGGACAAAAGGAGCACCACAGGTCCCTTGTCAGCTCCTGTAACTTAACCCCCCCCTCCCGCCAGCCTGCAGGTGTTCACGCCGTCGGGGGTAGGTTGTTCTTCCAGAGCCTTCCTGGCTGAGTGCCCAGCTTGCCCACTCAGGTGCGCCGCTTGGTGGGATCTAACCGTGGGGGGTGGGGACCCTCTGCTCCTTCGTTGGTATCCTAACCCTCATTGGCTGGTCCCGTGCACCTTGCAGGATGGCTCACAGGTGGGGGAGCTATGTCCATATGCTGGCTGAGGTGGACTCCAGCTGGCCCCGCTCTGCCTCTGTGCCCCTTCCTGGCTGATCCTCGTTGCCAAGGTGATAGGAGATCCTGGCAGTCTGGGTCATGGGGATACAGGGGCACTTGTTCTACGGGACATGGCAACAAGGGCCCAGGGTGATTGCTTTGCCTGCAGGCCAGACACCACCAAGAAGAGTGTTGTGGGTATGGCCGCAGACAGACATGGATGACTGGGTGAACACCACTTATACCTGCAGAGGCCACGTGGGGACCCTTCCCTATGGCTGCCACACACAGCAGACACCTTGGAGAGCTCACCGTCCGGAGGCATGGCCTGTGCTCTGCTCACCCCGGCCCCTGCCCTGTGCTCAGCGATCTGCACAGGGTCACCCACACCTTTTCCACCATCTTCTGTGGTCACTGGTCAGGTGACAAGGCCAGGTCTCCTAACACTGGGGACAGAGTTGCTGAGGGCACCCATCCCCTTACAGAGTGGCCTTGGGATGTCCAGGCAGTTCTGCAAGGATCCAAGTGGCTGCCCTGGGGACAGATGTGTGCCCTGAGGATGGGGTCAGGAAAAGGGGATGCTGGGGGCAGAGCTCCGGGGCAGGGATGACCCCAGGTCCCCATGCATGGCCCAGGCAGTGCCCATCCCCCCACACTGCCATCTGTGGGCGAGGACAAGGACACTGGCCAGAGAGCCAATGGTTTGGACAATGAGGTCCCCATGTCCCCAAGGAATGAAAGTGGGTCTGATGTCATCAGGGTCAGGGAAGGTGAGGGGGTGCTCCACACTCCAGGACTGGGGGCTGGACCACTTTCATCTCACAGGTTTGCTGGAGTGCCCCAGCGGGCAGGGGAAAAGGATGAGAGCTGAGTGTGTGTGGGGGGGTCCATCAGAAGAGACCCCTGTCTCCCAGAAAGAGCCTCTGGAGGTTCTGCTGCCACGTCTGCCATGGGCCACTAGAGGGCGGCACCACCCTACAGGTCGGGACAGGTGGGTGAGAACTCGGCCTCTGGGAGGGTGGTCAGCAGGCCCCCACCCCCACTCCCCCAGGAGCCCTGCCCTGTTCCTGTGCAGACTCTTCCATCTCCTCCTCCTCCCCACAGCCGTGTGTGCCTGTGTGCTTGTGCATGGACATGTGTTCGTGCGTGTGTGTGTCTGCAGGGGAGGGGGGCCATGGAGAATAGAGGGTGGACTGAGGCATGAGGGGGTGTCAGCCACCTGGGCCCCCGAAGCAGGGATGCAGGACTCCAGCCCCTTGCCTGGACTGTGCCGGGTGGCCACCACCCTCACTTAGAAGGTCGGGGGGCTTCCCCTGCAGTTGGGTGGCAGGGAGCTGGCCTGGGGCAGCACAGGTACTCAGCTGCAAGCAGCCCACCCGCCTCCTGCTGGCATCCTCTGGAAGGTGGCTGCCCATGGGATCTGCCTGCCAAGTCCCTCTGTTTACAGGGGACAAGTGAGGTCCTGAGGGGGGCACCTTGGACCAAGAGTGTCCCCTCATCCCTAGGCACAGCTAGTCACTCCCACTGTGCAGACGCAGCAGCTGCCCCAGGCTGGATGGGAAAGAGGCTGCCCTGCCCACGAGGGGCCTGTGGCCAGCAGGACTCCAGGGCTCAGTTCTATCTGTGACAGGTGCAGGTGGTGCTGGGAACCCCCAGCTCCTCAGTGGGCAGCCCTCCTCTTGTCCCACCTTGACTGCAGGACATCACTGGTGAAATGGGCCAGCAGTGTCCCCAGGAGGAGGGAGCCCCACTCAGGGAAGCTGTGGTTGAACGTGGCCACTGTCAGCCTGGACGGAAGAGGACCCTCCATGATCAACCACCAGCGGTGTCCCTGGGCCCCACTGACGAGGGACTCTGCCCTCAGCCACGTCTGGCATGGAGGTGCAGGGCCCACCGCCACACCCCAGCTCCGCCATTCCCACTGGGCGAGGCAGACACCTTCAGCCTGGGGGGCAGCTTGAGGTTTCTACTTGGCCTTCCCTGCTGGTATGGCTCTTACCCCCAGCTGCTGCCCAGCCTCTCGGTCCCATGTGTTCTCTCTGCTGCAAGTTCCCACAGTGAGCCGCACCCTTGCCTCTCCCCGCTGCTGCCCCAGGCCAGCCCCGCCAACCCTGACTGCCAGGTGGGGCTGGGGCCGCTGCCCTCCTGCGGCTCAGTTGATGTGGTCTCTCCCCTCCTCGCAGACCCAGCATGTCCTCAGCTGGACTGTGCTGGGCTTTAACCCTAGCTCTTGAGGGCAGCAGGGGAGGGAGAACACTTCTGCAGGCTCAGAAGGTGTGGACGAGTCTGGAGAGTCGGTTTGGGGGGCCATCTTCTTGGAAGTCCCAGGCCCACCCCAGGGCCCTGACGGAGCACCCCTCCGCCGAGGATCATCCATCTGGGGGTTTGGCTGCTGCAGCGGCAGAATCTTCTGCATGACCTTCCACTTTGTGCTGCAGTGTGGCTCCTCCGAGTGTCCGCAGAGACACTCTGGCCTTGTGCTGCTGCGCATCACTCATCTGCTGTCCTCAGCGCTTCATTTTCCACACACAGGCCTCCAGGCAGCTTCGTCACCCCCAGTTCCACGGTCCACGTGCTCGTGGCCCCTCTGAGCACGCCGTGGCCACAGTCCTCTCCTGGTGCGGCCCCCGACCCCCGGCAGTGGAGGTTTCAGTGACAGGGACGCAGGCTGGTGGACACCAGGCACACCTGATGCGTGGTCTTTGGCAGCCCAGTGGGGGGCTCCAGAGCAGACAGCTGTGAGTGGAGTCCCAGTTGGGCAGAAAGGATGGGGCCCGTGAGCCACCACTGGGGGCCACCAAGATGTGAGCATCTGAGACGTTGGCTGAGTCACATACTGACAGGCTTCACGGTGCTGCTGAGACCCATGAGCCCACCACTAGGGCACTGCAGGCAACGTGAATCCCATGTTTGTGCTGGTTCCCGGGTCCCCCACATCCCACAGGACTGGCAGGTGGGTCCAGCTGGACACTGGGCACTCACAGCTGAGGAATCCTGAGCTTGGGAAACCCCAATCTTGTACGGGCTGCAGGCAGACCTGCCCCCCGTCTTCCAAGGCTTGGATGTACAAGCATCCTGGACAAGCTGGGCCTGGACAAAAGGGTGGCTGTCACCTGGTGGAGAAGATGCGCAGAGACAGGAGCCCACAGGACACCCTGAGAGGAGGAGCCTTCTGCTGGGAAGCTGAGGCGACCCTGGAGGGGCTGGCTCTGGAGGCCGTTGGCTGACTGCTGTCCTCACAGCCGGGCCATGAGTCCTACCTTGGGGGCATCTGGGCGAATGCCTGCCAGCCTGCCACCACAGCCACCAGGGCGCAAGTGCAGGCTGGCAGTGTGGGCTATTCTCAGAGAGAGCTGGCGTGCAGCCATGCCTTCTGATGGGGGTGAGGAAAGATCACTGCCTAACTTTGGGAAAATTGCTTGGGTGGTCCCATCAGGGAGGCAATGGTGATATCGGGCACACGCTGAATGCCCTCGCCTTGGGGACAACAAAATGGCATAGAAACAGTTAAGACAGTTGAGAAAGTTCCAACCCAGGGCAGGAGGGGTGGGTGCAGAGGAGGGAGTGGACCAGGCCTACTCCTCAGTCCTTCCACAGAGAAGTGTCCACTCACCACAGGGGAGGAGCAGAGAGGGGACTCCCGAGCCACCGCTGCTGGAGGCGCTGGGCGGGAGGGGATGGGCCAGCGGTGGTGGGCTGCTGTTCTTCTGCCCGTGTTCAAGGGTAGCAGAAGAGCGGAGAGCTGGCTGGGAGGAGGGGTGTCTGTGAGCCTGGGGCAGGGACATGCCTATCACTGCGGTCTGTGGAGGGAGGACGTGTCATCTCCCTTCTACGGGTGAGAGACTGAGATGCAGCCCGGTTGAGTAACATGCCCGAGATCACACTGCCACTGCTGCAGAGCCAGGACTCTTCCAGAAGTCAGAGTGTCCACCAGCACTCCCACCCCGCCCCTGCCACTTGGCCCGCCTGGACACAGGGCATAGCCTGAGTGGTAGCTTGGGAAAAGCCGCATCAGAGCCCTTCTTTGGGAACGAACTCAAGATGCAGAGGGGAAGTGAGCATGAGGTTGGGGGTTGTCCATCACGAGGAAGAACTGGACAGGAGGCAGGAGGAGGGAGCAGGTGCGACCGTGTGGGCGCAGGTCCGGAGCCAGACGTGCAGTCCTGCCTGCCTGCTGTTTCTCCTCAGTCTCGCCCACGTTCCTCCCCTGGCCGTCTCCATAGACGACCCGTGGTGGCGTTGGGCATGCAGATGGAGAAAGCATACATGCCTGTGTGCTGATGGGAAAGACGTGACTTTTAGTGAGAGAGTGACTCAGCAGCAGCAGGCCAGGCCCTCTTTTCTTTTTGAACTCAGTCTACAGTTAGGCCTTTGTGTTCTTTACAGTTTTCTACCGTTGCGGGATGAATGTCCCGATGTTTACACAGTGTAAGAAGTAAGTGTAATTACCAGGACATAAACTTCCAGCAGGCGACAAGCTGTCAGTTTAAAATGATCAAAGGCTTTGATCTTAGGTCGAGTGTGTAACTACCAAACAGCCTTCATCTCATCTCGTAGGGAATTGCAGTCGACGCCTTGTTTACATGATTCAAATCCTTTAGTCATTGCGATCCTGAGGAACTGGGCACTCCCACGCACAGGGGTGCCCAGACCCTCACTCCAGACAAATGGTGCTGGGAGTCCGCATGGTCCCCGAGGGGGCAAGGCCACAGTGTGGCAAGGAATGAGCTCTGGCTGACCAGACCCGCTAGCCCTGCCCTGACTGGACCTGCAGAGGCTTTGGCCTCAGTAATAGAACAGCCCACCTCACTGGTGACCTGGGGGTGTTTCAGAAAATGCTTCACACATTGATGACCAGAGTGGACTGGGGACAAGCTCCTGGCCTGCTGTTCCATTAGCCCCCCACATAATCCCTGTTTGAAGGTTTCACTGTTATCTCATCAGTGTCATGTCGTGCGGGGTGGTGGTGCTGGGAGCGGCCGGCCAAGGCCAGCGCTCCGTGCAGCTGCAAGGGACAGAACCCCCGGCCCACTGCCATCCTCCAGGAGGCGTCAGAACTGCAGACAGGACGGGCACAGGCAGTGACACGATTCAGGCCCCGGAAAGCCAGCTGTACTTGTTCTCAGCAAGCATGGCTTCTCTCTCTTGTCCAGAGCCGTCTGGGACTTTTAAACAATGGTGGGGAGGCCTGCATTTTTGGTCTCCTTTCTTAGGGGGGCAGTGACTAAACTCTGTCCCGGAGGCACAGTGTTTGCAGGAGCTGAGGAGCGGTCCGTGCGTGTCTCTGTTCCTCCTCTCCCTCTCTGCCTTCCTCCGCTGAGACCAGGCATCCCAGCTGGTTGGAGGGTCACACATTCCATCTGCGCCCTTCTATCGCTCCTACCGTGTTGGCCCACACTTTGGACCTTTCCCCAAGTTTCCTGAACTTCTCTCTCTCTGTGTCTTTTCCCAAAATGTGACTCGCCCACATGCTACTCACGGGGTCTCTGCGTCCTGACCCTCCTGAGGCTCACGTCCCAGGATGCCATTTTCAGCCCCACACTGAGATTCCGCCGCAGCTCCGGGCCGAGCACACCTGAGCCCTGGCTCCACCATCCTCCTTCTGTCGCAGGCGTCGCTCCTCTTGAACATTTTCTCTTGATTTTATGCTCTCTTAGATTTTCATACAGTGGCTACAGGTGGGGATGTGTTCTTATCCGTCCTCTTGGCACTCCATATACTCTGTCAATCCACAGTCTTTTATTGCCTTAGTTCTGAAAACCTGTGGGTCATTCATTTTTTGCATATTTCCTTTTTTCTCTCCTCCATGACTTTTCCATGTGCTCCTCCTCACGGCTTCCCCTGCCGGCTGCACCTGGTCTCAGACCCACTCCGGGCTCCAGCGGCATCTGGGATGCTCCGCGACCTGCCTGTGACTTCTGTATTTCACCTGCTGCGTGTTCTTGTCCCACGACTTCAATGACTCTTCTTCGTGAGGGCTCATCCTCGTCCCTCCTCTCCTGGGTACTTCAGCTTTTCTCCCTGTCACTCTCGTCCATGGGCCTGGAGGCTGCTCACTCTGACTGCACCTTCCGTGGCGACTCTCGGCTGTGATAAGCCCCCTCCGTCTGAACAGCGACCGCTTCGGCCTCCTCTGGAGTGCACGAAGGCCTGGGAACCTGAGCCGCAGCCACTCCTGCTCAGCATGTGCTGCTGCTGCTGAGTCTCACCCGTCCCCATGCAGGCACCACGGCTGGGCCCCGCGGCCACCGCTTGTTCGGGTTTGTCCCTGGCCTTTCCCTGCCCCGCTGCAGCGCTTCCTCCGGGTGCTCTCTGCCAGGTGCATGCTCCCTTGCAGCTCCGAGGTGCAGTCACGGCGTCGGTGAGCACCTTCGCTTCATCCTCGCGGCTGGCGTGGCTGCCGGGCTGGGCCTCCGTGGGGTGTCCCGCAGCTCCGTGAGGATGTGGCCAGGAAAGCTGCTCTTCTTTCTCCTGGTGGAGGCTCCTGTCTGTGTACCGTGGACCCGCAGCGCCAGTCCGGTTTGCAGTGTGGTCCTCAGTTCTCCTTGCTGGTTCTTTCTGGGACCCTGTTCTGACCTTCATCCCGTCCCTGTCCACCGGCCGCCTTCATCCCAGATGGTTGGATGGCCCCTCATTCCATCTGCGCCCTTCTATCGCTCCTACCGTGTTGGCCCACACTTTGGACCTTTCCCCAAGTTTCCTGAACTTCTCTCTCTCTGTGTCTTTTCCCAAAATGTGACTCGCCCACATGCTACTCACGGGGTCTCTGCGTCCTGACCCTCCTGAGGCTCACGTCCCAGGATGCCATTTTCAGCCCCACACTGAGATTCCGCCGCAGCTCCGGG
>NW_007727549.1:0-25976 GCF_000696425.1 Galeopterus variegatus
AAAAAAAAAAAAAAAAAAAAAGAATGCTCAAACATGTTGTAATTTCTTTTTCTGAAATGATACACAAGAAACTATTAATAATGACACTGAGGTGGCATAGTGACTGAGTTGGGGTGACTCAGAAAGAACATTGCTTTTTACATTATAACTTTGTGGAATGTATTTTGAAGTATTATCATACACCCATAGCACAAATATTTAGGGAAAAAAACAGATACATCTGTGTATATTTTTAAGGGAATGGAAGGGCAGGAGATGCTGACCTAAGCTAGCTCCAGTTTTCAGCCATCACTCATCCCTCTGTGCCCTGTGCTCTAGATCTGGGATAACCTATTCGTCAGCTGGGACCCAGAATAATGTGGTGATACCAATAAATTCACCATGACAGCTGAGAACCTGTGTCTCCCGGACATCTGCATCACAGAATCGTGGTACCAGGGCTGAGGAAGCTGGAGGGCAGCCTCGTCCACGTGGAACAGACCAGGGCAGTGCAGGGCAAGAACATTCAGTGGGGCCACCGGACATTTCAGGAAGAAGCAAGATCACAGCTTGATCAACTTCTCCCTACATACGGGAAAATGTGGGCAGAAGAGATGGAGGAGTGGCCATAATGAGCTCTGCCTTCCAAGAAGAAACTAAATTGATGTGAAACCCAGAGCACGTGCCTTCCTCCCCATCTGCCACTTTAGCATGGATGTGGATCACACCCCACAAGGCTTCTCTGCATATGTGACTAATGACAGTCATGTTGTATATAACAAGCCAATGCGAGTGGCCAGCTTCTGTAGCCTGGACATCTTCTACTTCCCCTTTGACCAGCACAACTGCACACTCACTTTTAGCTCTTTCCTCTACACAGGTAGGTTGCAGAGGGTGTTCTGGGATGGGATAAATGAGAGCAACCAATGGGGCAGCAAAAAAGCACATATAAGCAAACTTATTTTTTTTAAATACATAAAAAGGGACAGTGGGGTATTTGCTGATTGGGGGTATGTGGGTGTGGGGTGGGGAGAGTTGAACTTAGAAGGGGCTGAGACTTCCTGAGAAAGCCCAGAATAGAAAGGAGGCAACTGAGCAGCAAGGAATTCGTTTTACTGGGCAATCTGGAAAAAGTAGCTAAGGTGGGTTTCTAATTCATCACTCTACTTCCCTGGCACAGAGTAGGTGCTGAGCAGATGTTTGTTGAGTGAATGTTTGTCTCCCCTGCAGTGGACAACATGTTGCTGGGCATGGACAAGGAAGTGTGGGAGACAGTAGATACTCCACTTCACAAGGGAGTGGGAGCTCCTGGGCATCAAGGCCAGCCCAGTGATGTTTGTGGGCTCCGGTCTTTTTAGCCAGATCATGTTCTATGTGAGCACAGAGATTCTGGCATGGCTGTCCTCCCCCACCACCACCACCACCTCCCTCACCTGACCCTTCTGAGTCTATGAGCCAGAGTCTTTCAATTCTTACCCCAAGACCAGAAAGCCCTTGGACACCATAACTCTCAGAGCCTTCCTCTCTCCCAAGTCCCCCAAAACAACCCCTCTTTCAAAACATCCCCTCAAAACAAACCTCCCAGCTCTGGCTTTTCTTTGATGGGTATAGGGTAGCTATGGCTAGGGCTCACAGACCCCTCGAGCCCATTGTACAGACTGGGTCACAAACCCTTCACATGCAGGTCTACGAGCTAGGTAATAGGAAAGGTCCTGGGAGCCATGGATAAAAAATTATTAGGCTTTATTCAGAGCTAGGAGCAGCCACCCTAGTGACCTCCTGGAGTGTCCTGAGAAACACAATGTATCAGAGCCATTAGTCCTTTATACTTAAGTCCATAACCCAGGACACCTGGATGCACATACACAATTATATTAGACAATAACCAAGGAACACCTGGGTGCATGTGCATATTTACATCAAATGCTCGGCAAGATTCTGAACATCTGAGGGGCCCTGGCCATTTTCCTATATTTTCCTAACAGGGAGTCTCTTTAGTCGTGTGAAAGCTGCTCCTCATCCAGACCCAGAAATAGCCCTTGCTGCGGTGAAGACACAGAAGGAAAGGCATGGAACCATCCCTCCATTTCCCTTCAGTCCTAGCATCACCCAGTTCTCCACTCTCTCCTCCCACCACGTGGACATCAGGCACAGGCCCAACCTCTGGTGCCCAGAAGCTTTCTGGTTGCCATTGACGCCCTCAGCTTCTACCTGCCAGCAGAAAACGAGAACCATGCCCCATTAAAGATAACCCTTCCACTGGGCTACAGCGTCTTCCTGCTCATGATGAATGACTTGCTCCCCACCAATGGCACCTCCCTTATCAGTATGGCCTCTCCCACTTTCTGGAGAAGCAAAGGCAGCAGGGGACAGGGAGGGGGACCAGGAGAACTGGCTGCTGCTCCACTTAAGGAGGGAATGACTGGATTTGGAAAGAGGCTTAAGAAAAGTTTAGAGATGAATCATGCCCTGGTTTACTTATCATTTGCTTTGCCCTCTACTCTGCCCTGTGCTGGTGATCAGCCTGCTGGATTCCAACTTCATCACCCACCTGCTGCACCTGGACACCACACCCTGCTGCTGCACTGCACCAGCCCAAGGAGGTGCTGCCTCACTGCACCCAGAGGGAAAATAAGGGCCTGGGTCTTGCTCTCACCCACCTGCCAGGACTTTCCCTTCGCACTGGGCCCAATTTCCCCACCACACCCCACTTCTCTAATCCTGTTCCCTTCCCACTTCATGACTGAGTCTCTATCCTCTCCACAGGCCAAAAGAAACCAGGAGAACTAGTAGGGAAAGAGCTGGGACTCAGAGACACTGAGCTAAATCGGGGCTTGAGATTGACAAAGACCCAGCTAGCCGACTGTGGGTACAGTTCGGCCACATGATGGACACCCTGCTCTTCCACCTCTACCTGCTCTCCTTGGCCTCCTCCATCATCATGGTCACCGTCCTCTGGAACACCTAGAAGCTGAGTTCTAATTGTGCAAGAGCACCCTGGTGTTCAGTTTCCCCTGGCCTCAACTGGCCCTGCCAGACACTGTTTCCCGGCTCTGATCTGCATCCATGGTCCCAAATATGTCCATGATCCTTGCTCTAGCCTTCCTTGTGCTTAAGTAGAACCATTGCCAACACTCCCAGAACCGAGACGACATTGTCAAAATATAATGCATTCAGAATATATGTGTATATGTTAGAAATAGATTTTTTTTTTACTAGAAAAGGAAGGCTTTGTAATAAATGACTACAAATACTTACCAGAAAAATAACTCATGTCACTTGTGTAGAGGAAAGAGATGGAACCACTTTTTTTAAAAATAGGCTAACATATTCATTTTCTTTCAACAAATATTTATTGAGCACCTACTATGTGCTAGGCACTGTTCTGGATGCTGGGGATATAGCAGTGAACCAAACTGACAAAAATCTCTACCCTCATGAAATTCAGATTGTGGGGAGGGGGAGACAACACTGAAGAAGAGAAGTAAGTGAAGCCTGTAGTATGTGCTAAGTGCCAGGGAGGAAAAGTAAACAGGGACTGAAGAATGGGAAGGGAGGGGGATTGGAAGGTGCAAGTTTAGGTTGGGTGGCCAGGACAGGTCTCCTGATAACTTTTGCCTAGCTGCTCCAATGCATTACTTCACAACAGCCAGGGGAGGTGGAGACTTTTACAAGAGGCCCAGAGGTTATGTAACGTGCCTAAGGTCATGAAGCTCTTACTATTTTTAGTTGTTTTTTAGGGCTAGGCTTCAGGAATGCATTTAACAAATGTTTATTGAGCACAGGTGATAGATAGTAAGAACAAATGTCCTTGGCTAAGGCCTGTTGGAGACTTCAGGATGACTCAGACACAAACTGTCCTCAAAGAGCTTGTAGCCCAGCAGGAGAAATAATAATCTCAATTAACTGTAGAACATGATTTTAAAGTTTTGTTGAGTGCCACTAAAGAGAAACTACTGTAAAGATCAGGGGAGAAAGAATGCTGGAGCAATGGTTCTCAATCCTGGCTGCACATGAGAATCATTTGAGGAGCTTTTAAAATAATCCTAATGCCCAGGCCTCACCCCAGACCAATGAAAGCAGAACCTTTGACATGGGCCCCAGCTCTGGTATGTTTGAAAATGCTCCATAAGATACTAATGTCTGCTTGCAGGCAAAAGCATTGTGACTTTCACAGAGGCTACAGGATCTTAGTAGAATGCCAGATTTGAATCCTGAAGACACTCAAGTAATGTGCAAATTTTATTTTATTTTATTTATTTATTGTTTATTTTTATTTTTTCAAATTTTATTATATAATGCCTTATTTTAGCAACCCTGAATTTGCAGGTTATCAGAAATGGTCCTTTGTGACACGTAAAACCAAAAGAAGACCTGAAGAAAGGACATGGATTTGTCAGGCTTTTGAGAGGCCCTCACTGCCACCTAATGGGATTGCTACTCAGACCCCTCTGAGGTCATTAGTGACCTTAGGGGTTATGCAAAAGAACACGCTGTGCATCGTATACCTGCATTATCCACATTTTCCTGACTATATTTTGGACACATTGTCAGATTCTTTTTCTGATTTGTAAAATCATTTATATAAACAGCCTTATAAAAAAATCTGTAAATAAAATTACATTCATAGACTTAATGAATTTCCTTTATTAAAAAACAAAGTGACATGAAAAGAAATATAAAAGTTGCAAAGAAAACAACAATACATAGCAACTCACTTGCACTTGTGGTTTTCATCATTGACCTACTGTTGAAGTTGACAAGTTGATGAAATGTTATTCCATTTGTCCTTCCTGAGCAAGAACTCTACTTGCTTAATACTCTGTAAGAATTAAGGGGCCTGGAATGAAGCAGAGGCGTGGTGGCTTCTACAGTTTTAATGAAAGGTTGTTAGTTTAGACCTCCTCTTGGTGTGAACATAGAAAAGTTATTTTAGTAATAATAGCCAACATTTACTGAGTACATTCTATATGCCAAGCCCATTACATTTATTATCTCAGGGCCGGCCCAGTGGCGCACTGGAGAGTGTGCCGCTTGGGAGCGCGGCGGCGCTCCCGCTGAGGGTTCGGATCCCATGTGAATACCAGTTCCCGCTCGCTGGCTGAGCACGGTGCGGGCGCGACACCGAGGGTTGCGATCCCGTTACCAGTCAGTAAAAAAAAAAAAAGACAAAAAGGGAAAAAAAAAAAAAACCATTTATTATCTCATCTGATTCTCACAACAATTCTATAAGGGAGACACTAATATTATTCTCATTTTACAGATAAGAACACTGAGGTAGAAAAAGGTTAACATCCTTCCAAAGATCACACAGCAAGTATGTGGTAGAACCAGGATTTGAACTCAAATTTGTCTAACTCTTCATCCTATGTTTTAACACATCCAGGCCATTGCGAAGGAGTGCAGAAATAATAATATTCTCAAACACAAAAAAAACAAGCATTAGACTGAATTCAAAATGATCCCCACCAAAGAAATCCTACTTCACTCTACTAGATAACTCATTCTCAGGGTGTCAGTCTTCACTGTGGCCACCATCAGCCTCTGGACTGACCTATCTCCCCAGCTCTCATAATTTCCTTGCCTCTCACTGGGACCCTCAGAAACTGGTGAAATCTGAACGGACTCTATGAATTGTACTGTTAAAAGATAATTTTCATATAAAAGCAAAATCATGACTTTCAAACAAATATAAAAAAGGAATAAGTGTTAAAGAATTGGTTGAACTCGTATGATATGAGAGAGTCAGGCAGATGTTATAACAGGGTCAAAGGAAAAGTCAAGGGCCAGCCTGGTGGTGCACTCCGTAGAGGGCGGCGCTCCCGCCGAGGGTTCGGATCCCATATAGGGACTGGTCTGCTCACTGGATGAGCGTGGTGCGGGTGCGACACCGAGGGTTGTGATCCCGTTGCCGGTCACAAAAAAAGACAAAAAGAAAAAAAAAAAAAAGGAAAAGTCAAGAAGCATAAATTTACATAAAGATATCAAATTGCAAATAAAAGCAAAACTGGTTTTGCAGAGAGGAGGAGGAGGAGGATGGGGGTAGGTGGAAAGTTGATGATCGTAAAAAAAAGGAAAAGTCAAGAAGCATAAATTTACATAAAGATATCAAATTGCAAATGAAAGCAAAACTGGTTTTGCAGAGAGGAGGAGGAGGAGGAGGATGGGGGTAGGTGGAAAGTCGATGATCGTAACTCTACAGGACAAGGTAGAGATTGCATATTGACAATGGTGAACTTTACCTGAGTCCTGTGTTCCCTGAAAACAGCAATGGTTAAGAAATCCCCCCACCCTTTTGTGCTCTGGGAAATGGCTTACTGCAAAAACCACTCTTCCCCATGTTACCTAGATAAGACTCGCTATTCACTCTTCCTCATAGCTCCTATAGGATTTATACAGGACTCCCTTGTCCTGTGACAAGGCCAAACATGGATTTTTCACCTTTTGCCTGAGCCTGCCAACAAGAGACCCTTCAACTCCCCATTCTTTGTCACATGAATGATTAGTTAATTTTAGAACAATATGTCCCCTGAAGCTAGCTAGACACAGAGACAAACATTTCCTGTTCTGCTAACTGATCGAAACTTCTCCTGATTGCAAAACAATCTCAACTGTAAATCATTCCACCTACAACTTGTCTACTCCTCATAAAAGTCTAAGACAAAACCACTCTGCCAAGATACTCTGATCTTCAGATCTGGGTGATCTCTCTACTGCAATAGCCTGAGTAAATTCGGTCTTCTTAATTGGTTGGTTTTTGTCTTTGACAATATTCATCAGTTACCTGCAATTTAAAAAGAGCTGCAAAATATCTCAAAGACAGTGAGCAGAGCTAGAATCAGCTCAGAAAAGTTGCTATAGTCAATGCATAGTTTCTCACTGAAGTACAATTTTTTTTCTATAGTCTCCTCCCTTTGCTATAATCTCCTTCCTAATCTTAAAAGAAGATTATTTCTGATCACAAAATAAAACTGGTCTCATAACATTTGGCTCCATTACTTACATGGCTACAAAAGAAAGTAAGTGATAATCTACCATATAGGCCTTCTTAAGTTTGTTTGCTGGAAGTTTTCTAAAAATCTCAAATCTGACTTTTAAAAGGCTCTTGAGGCTAGATAACCACACCAAGAACTCACCATCAGGTTTTACCTACAGGACCCATAAATTTGAGTGAATTTATCTCTTTTTTAGAACCCCAAAATATCCTAGGGTTCCTGGACCTGCCAGAAAGTGACTGGGAACCCTGTAAGCCAGGTACCTGGCCAGTTTACTTGAAAGGGCTTTGTAAGTGTTGGTTCCATTAAGTGAATCTTAGTTCTTTAGAAATGTCTAACAATATTTGATTAAATGAACATCGTTCTCAAATATAACATTCTAGGCTAGGCTTTGGTTGCCTATGTTTCCAAGTATGTCCTATTAAAAAGGAGGTCGGATTTTCATTGAACCTATGCCAATAACTACATTCTCATGAAAATACAGTAATTATAGGGGCCGGCCCGGTGGCGCACTGCTATAGTGTGCCGCTTGGGAAGTGCGGTGGCGCTCCTGCCGAGGGTTCGGATCCCACATACAGACCAGCCGCTCACTGGCTGAGCGCGGGGCGGGAGCAACACCGAGGGTTGCGATCCCGTGGCCGGTCCCGGTCCGGTACGGGCGCGACACTGAGGGTTGCGATCCGTTGCCGGTCACGAAAAAAGAAAAAAAAAAAAGAAAGAAAATACAGTAATTATATTGTCATGAAATTAAGAATATTTAGTAAGAGTTTCCAAATTCTGCAGGGGTCAGGCAGAGAAAATCAGATAATATTTACAAATGTTTATTTGAGTTTACAAAAGCAGAATCTAAAAAGAAAGGCAGAGTTATAATTACTACGTTGCTATGAGTTATAGATAGCTTAAGAGGAAAGAAAAAGGGCTTCCTTAAATTTCCAGAAAATAGAACATTCCAACAGCATCAACAATATTTCAAACAAAAATTGCAATCATCCCTTCTTAGTTCATTCAGTTCTATGTAATTAATTTTTGTTCCACTGGATCTTGGGTTAGCAGTCTCATGAACCCATTGGCTTCTCAACCGGAGTTCTAGAGATTTTGACTCAGTCTACTAGTATGTCTCAAAGTTGTTTAAGCAGTGCCATCAGATACCATGCCCAAAGTACCTGGCATAGTCCTTTTCCACAGGACTCTGAGACAATCCTTTGTTGAAGACAAAGCATTCTGGCCATAGCTTATTGTTGAGCTTTCAGGAAAGCATCAGAGTAAAATAACTATCTGCAGATGATAAAAGACTTAAAATAGCTGTGGTTAGCTTACTAACTTATTACTGATAATTGTCAAAAGTGAAAGATCTGAAAAGAGTTTATTAGAAGAATTATGTAGCCGACAAGGAAATCAAGTTATTTCTGTGGATTGTAAAACAAAACAATAAAGTCAATCCAAGAAAAACTTGACAAAATAACTATAAATACATAAATAACTCTATTTTCAAAGAAAATAGTGAATATCACATCTAATTTACAGAAAGGAATGAATATGAGGAGTCTTCAAAAAGTTAATGGAAGGATTTGCATTATCTTTTAATTCAATTTTTCCACGAACCTTTCAAAGTACTCCCATATAATCTTTACAAAGAAAAAATATTGAGACATAACATACAATAATCCTGGTTTAATATATCATGTATTATGAATAAACCAAGCTTATAGTAAGAACATACCAAGAACATATCAAGAATATTAAGTAAAGAGATTCAGTAAGTCTTAAGTCCTAAACATCTGTATATTAATAAAACCACATAGATAAGTGATCTGAATACCTAGTTGAAAACTACTGGCCTACAAGATGCTACATTCAAATTGAAGAAGTAAAAATGTGACCAGGTTAACATTAAAAAGAAGTAATAAAATTATGACCAAAGGTTTCAACCACATGGCCAGAGGTCTGCTGCCCTCTCCTGGAGGCCGATAACCCCCAATCTGGGTCTGGCTCAAAGAAAAGGGGATGCACACAGACACTTAGACTTACTTTTTTCTTTTTCTTCCTTTCTTCCTTCACTCCTTCTTTCCTTCCTTTCTTTGCTTTTTATTTTTAAATTATTAAAAATTTACATAAAATTTGCACAAATAGTACAAAGAGCTCTTGTGTACCTTTCATCCAGATTCCTCAATTGTAAATATTTCTAAATCATTGAGATTAAGTTGCAGAGTTTATGGCCCATTCACCCTGAATCCTGTACATATTTCCTAAAAACTAAGACACTCTCCTATTTAACCACAGAACAGCTATCAAAATCAGAAAATTAATATCAATCCAATATACCATCTGATCTATAAACCCTATTCAAATATTGCCAATTGCCTCAATAATGTTTTTTTGTAGGTCCAGGATCCAATCCAGGAATACACACTGCATTTAGCCACTATTATCTCCTCAGACGCCTTCAACCTGAAACCTCAGTCTTTCCTTGTCTTTCATTACCTGGGCATTTTTGAAGAGTACAAGGTAGTTACTTTGTAGTTATTTTGTTCTTCTATTTGGATTGTTCTAATATTTACTTGCAATTTATGCATTTTTGGTAGGAATATCCCAGAAGCAGTGCTGGAGTCTTCTCAGTTCATCATAGGAACTGCACAGTGTCAATTTGTCACTTTACTGATGATGTTAACTGTTATCATTTAGTTAAAACGATGTCTGCCAGATATATCCATTGTAAATATAATTAGTAAGCATGGTATACTTATAAAAATAATGAGTAATTTTTTGTAGAGGGATACTTCGAAACTATATAGTTATCCCATTCCTCAGCATGGCAGTCCTGGCACGGATCACTTATTCTATGATCTTTACAAAATTGTGATTTTCTAATTTAATCATTTTTCCTATATCTATTCATTGGCATTCCAATGTAACATAGAGCTTTTCCTTATCCTTTACTCACTCATTTATTCATTCAGATTGACATAGATTCATGGGTTCCTGTTTTATTCAAAGGGTTACACTTCATTATTATCAATATTTATTTTGATGCTCAAATTATTTGGATTTACTATAGACCAACAAAGAAGAAAGCAGTATTGGGTGATGTGACAGTGGCAGGAACTTGGGGAAGGAGACCATTTCATTTGCCAATGACCCTCTGCCAGAGACCACCAGGAACATACCTAGAGTTAAACAATTTGACTTTATGACTTATTTGGTGGGATGATTTGGGGAGAGTCTAAAGAAACAGGGATTTGTTCAAGATTGAATGCTATCAGATTTGGGAGGAACACTGAATAAAAAAACAGCAGTCATTCATTTAGCAAGAGAGGAGGATGTTTGATATTTTGTGGGTTTACGCAGTTATCTTGCTTGCACACGTGCTAAGAAAAAATTTTGAAGTGGCCTTGTTTCGTCTTGGTCTCAGTAATCACGACTGAGGTTAGCAGTCTGTGAGATCCTTTTTGTCCAACAGGAGAACAAAATGACCAAGGAGTGTCAGGTCAGTTCTGGACCTCAGGAGCTGCTTTTTCTTTCTTTCTCACAATGTAGCTTTGAACACTACAAAATACAAATTACAATATAAACTGGCCAGAATCAAACATGGACAACATACATTAGGAAAGCAAATTTCAAAACATTCAGAAAAAAGATTTTGTTTTCATAAGAGAGAATCTAAAAATATAGGAGACTATAAAAAGAATTGGTAATATAATCACCAATCATTCCAGTTGGGAGTAAAAGGGAAATATGTTTAAAAAAAAAAAAAAAACAAACAGAGTGCCAGCAAGGAGAACACTCATTGTGTTTGAATTTTCAAGGGCTGCTCAACCACTCATGAACTCAAAGTCCTGAGTTGACCTCTGTGGAGAAACTCTACTTTACCATTCCTGCAGATAGGGGAACTTGGAATTAGTTGTCTCTAGTCCACAGTGCCTATTGCTATATTGATGGGACCTAAATAGATGTGAGCATCCTATCCTCCATACAGCATCCTGAGAGGGAGGAGGCCAGTGGGGGGATAGAAGGGAGATCTGCCCAAGAACTCTCTAAGGGAAGTTGGGCCAAGGCATTTTTAAACTAAGAAGGAAAACATTCATTGGTCTTTCTGCCTGGAAGCTGTATCATCCAATCTACTCTGTGGCCAGAATTTGGTTCTCCCATGACAAGAAATCTATGCTGTATAACACCTTGTTTGTTTCCTGGATTTAAATCTATTTTTATTTTTTTGTTAGTAAAGAACTCTCCAGAATTCCAACTCGTTTAAAATGTCACAGAGGGAAATGGATTTTTCCCATCACACCAAGTTGTGGTTGTGACTAATGAGTGTGTGTACAGGGGAGATGTAGAGAAGTTGGAGAGGTGAAAAAGAGATCGACTGAAAAAAATAATAGCTACAATAAAAGATAATTTTTAGTAAAGGAAAAAACATGACCCTCTTACAGATAGAAAAATGAACACATCAAATATTTTACTCATACGACGTGAGAGAATCAGGCAAATGTTATAACCAGTTCAAAAGAAAAGTCAAAAGAGTACATATTTATATGGAGTAAGAAAATGTTGAGGTGAATTGCAAATGGAAACAAGACTGGATTTTCCAAGGGTAAGAGAAGAAGTTGTATAAACTTCTATCAGACAGGACAAAATTCACATATGATCAGTTATCTACAACTTTCAAAAGAGTTGTGAAATAGCTCAAGGACAATAAACAGGAATACAGTAAGATAGCCCTGAAGGGTGTACTATAGATAATGCATAGTTTTCCATAGAAACACAAAGTGTTTTTCTACAGTCTCCCCTCTTTTAATCAAAAATAATCTCAAAGATAGATTATTCTTGATCACAAAAATAAGATAAGTTTTCATTATATTTGGCCTGATCATTTACATAGGTGCAAGAAGAGTGGTAATTTACCACTTAGGCCTTCTTAGGTTTTGTTTGTGGAAGTTTTCATAAGGAATCTCAGATTGGACTTTTTATAGCCTCCTGAGGCTAGGAAGCCACATCAAGAACTCTCTACCAGATTTCATCTGCATTCTCCATAAATTTGGATGAAATATCCTAAGTTTCCTGGGCCTGCCAGGAAATGGCTTTCTTTACTCACCTGTAAGGCTGGGAACCCTGACAGTGAGATACAAGGGCCAGGTTTCCTGGCAGGGTTTTGTAACCATTGGCTCCTTACAGTCAATCTTAGTTTCTTAATAGTGTCTAGTCATATATGATTAAATAAGCACCATTCACATATATTTGATTGTTTCTATGGCATCAAAAGAAAATAATATGTCCAAAATCCTTCACTGATGTGTATTCTACTGACCATGTGAAGAAGAATTAACACCAATTTTTCTCAAACTCTTCCAAAAAGGGAGAGGGAGGGGAGAAAAGGAGGAATTGGTAAAGGGACACGAAAATCAACTACAATGTATATTGATAAATTTAAAAATTTTTTAATAATAAAAAATTGTAAAAATTAAAAAATAAAACTCTTCCAAAAAATAGGAGAGAAAGGAAGAGCTGTCAGCTCATTATGAGACCAGCATTACCCTAACACCAAAGCCAGACAAAGACATCACAAGAAAACTGCTGACCAATATCTCTTGTGAATATAAATGTAAAAACCCTCAAAAAAATACTACCAAACCAAATCCGGCAATCTATAAAGAATTATACACCATGATCAAATATAATTTATCCTAGCAATGGAAGCTTGATTTAACATCCAAAAATCAGTTAGAGTAATACATAATATTCAAAGTAAAAGATAAAAACTATACAATCACTTCAATATACACAGAGAAAGTATTTAACAAACCCCAAGACTCTTTCATGAAAAAAAATATTCGACTAGCTAAGTGTGGAAGTAAACTTTCTCAACCTGATAAAAGGTATCTACAAAAAGCTCACTGCTAAAATCATACTTAATAATGAAAGAAGGAAAGTTTTTCTCCTAAAATCAGGAAAAAAGCAAGGATGTCCACTCTTGCCACTTCTATTCAACACTGTACTAGAGGATCTAACCAGGGCAACTAGGCAAGAAAGATGTATACGAGCATCCAGACTGAAAAGAAGAAATAAAACTATCTCTATTCACAGGTAACATAATCTTACATATAGAAAATCATAGAAATCCCCAGAGAAACTATTAGAACTACTAAATGAGTTCAGCAAGTTTGCAAGATACAAAATCAATATACAAAAATCTATTGTATTTCTACATAGTAACAATAAATAATACAAAAATGAAATTAAGAAAACAATGCCACTTACAATAACATCAAAAAGAATAAAACTCGGGCCGGCCTGGTGGCGCACTGCTACAGTGCGCCGCTTGGGAAGCGCGGCGGCGCTCCCGCCGAGGGTTCGGATCCCACATACAGACCGCCGCTCACTGGCTGAGCGAGGTGTGGGAGCAACACCGAGGGTTGCGATCCCGTAGTCGGTCCCGGTCCGGACGGGCACGACACTGAGGGTTGCGATCCGTTGCCAGTCATGAAAAAAGACAAAAAAAAAAAGAATAAAACTCTTAAAAGAATAAAACTCTTAAGGGTAGTTTATCAAAAAAAGTGCAAGACTTGGGGCCGGCCAGGTGGCGCACTGCTACAGTGCGCCGCTTGGGAGCATGGTGGCGCTCCCACCGAGGGTTCGGATCCCACATACAGACCGGTTCCCGCTCACTGGCTGAGTGAGGTGCGGGTGCAGCACTGAGGTTTGCGATCCCGTTGCCGGTCCCGGTCCGGTACGGGCGCGACACTGAGGGTTGCGATCCGTTGCCGGACATGAAAAAAGACAAAAAGGAAAAAAAAAAAGTGCAAGACTTGTACAATGAAAACTACAAAACATTGTTGAAGGACATAAACAAGATCTAAATAAAAGAGAAGATATCCCATGTTCATAGATTAGGTGACTTAACATTGAGAAGATGGCAATAATCCCTAAATTGATCCATGGATTTGACTATCCCTATCCCTATCTAAATCCCAACTGCCTTTTTGCAGAAATTGACAAGCTAAAATTCATGTAGAAATGCAAGGGCCAGATTAACCAAAACATAAGGCTAAATGTAACTTGTGCTTTGACAGCTTTTCCCATGCAATTTGTCTGTAGTAACATATCAAATAAACCAAATTACTTATAACACCTCTCTTTGTGATTTTCTGGGGGTCCTCTGAGAAATTGCAAAGATAGTTACAGGTGCAGAAAATATCCTGAAAGTATTATTTTATCCTATTGTATTTTATATTTAGAATTTTATTTGGGAATGGCCAAAATCACTTGCTATCAGGAGAGGAACGAGAGGAAATTTTCTGGGGTGATGGGACTATTCTGTATGTTGATTGTGGTGGTGGTTACACACCATATACATTTGTCAAAACTCTCAGAACTGTCCTCTTGACAAGGGTAAATGTTACCGCAGGTAAAGTATAGCATCATTTTTAAAAATTAGAAAAAAGGTGTCAGGAGATTTGAGCACTTAAGATAGGAATTGGGTCAGAATCCCTGAGAAATAGTATTTGGCCACTCATGTTATGTTATTAAAAAATAAACACAGAAGGTAACAGGTTTGTAAAAAACCTTAACTCTTTCCTAAGTGAGAAACTTGTTTCCTTAAATAATCAAAGATATAATAAAGTCAATATAAACCATAGAAAGCTATTCTGTATGACAGAATTTTTGCTATCTGGGTAAATTATACAGAAAACAAGAATAACTCTTTGTATTGTAGATGAACATGATAAACGGGAAACCAAAGAAACAAGCCCATCAAAGTTCAGCAAACTTTGCTAAGATGTTGACACATTTTCTAACATTTCAGACATTATTTGCACATACTATAATCCAAGGTGAGTAAAGTTCTCTTCTGCAAACTTTCTACAACCTCATATGTCCATTCAGGTTTGTCTCTCACCCTTCTCATTCTCGTTGTAAAACAACCAGGCATTTTACTATAGGACAAAACTGTTTCCTTTTCTCTTTAATAAACAAAAACATAAACATAAACATCTCGTTACCTTGTATACAAAATTGAACCTCTTTGCCACTGTTGCTCCTGGTACAATCTCATTAATGTATAATAATTATAACTTTTTGTTTGTTTCAGCCATAGATCAAGAGTAAACACAGAATTGCAGAAATCAATGGTTCATATCAAAGAGGTGTTCTCTTCCCATGGGATATAAGTACTTACTTGAATTGAGCTCAAAATAGATAAGTAGACATGCAAACAGAAAAGACCAATAAACCAGAGTCTCTGTCATCTTTCACCCAACAGGGACAAGATTTACAGAAATCATCAAATAGACCATAAAACCAAATTTCCAATGGGGAATAATTTATCAGCCATAAACAAACCGAAAACAAAATAAGTAGAGAGAAAAATTAAATTTGAAAAAACAGAGTCAGCAAAGTTCTATGGCCTCTTTGGATTCACTTCTGGGAACCAAGAAAAGATGTACCCAGGCTTATGCTGCTCATGAGTTTGACCAAGTTTACTTGGCTCTGTCAGGTGAGTCCACTAGGCATCTTGGTGGGAACTCCAAAAGTAATCTAAGATAATTTCAGAAAAAAGTAAAATCATGACTTTTACACAGATATGAAAATGAACCTATGTTAAAGATTTTATTTTACTCATATGGTAGGAGAAAACCAAGCAGATGTTATAACTGGTTCAAAGAAAAAATGAAAAAAGCACACATTTATATGGAGGAGAGGAATGTTGAGATGAATTGCCAGTGGAGACAAAAACTGATTTTTCCTACAGGGAGGGAGGAAGTTAACTAAATCTCTACCAGACAGCACAGAATTCACATATCGGTTACCTACAATTTTCAAAAGAGTTGCACAAAAACTCAAAGACTGTAAGTAGGGCTAGAATCAGATAGCCCTGAGGGTATGCTAGAGATGATGCATAGTTTTCCATTGAAACACAAAATTTTTTCTACAGCTAATATGTATTCATTGCTTCGTTTGTGCCAGGCACTGTACTAAATGCTTTACAAGCTTATCTCCTAGAAGCATCACACTAACCTAGAGAGGCAGATATTATTAAGCTCATTTTGCAGATTAGGAAACTGGAGCTTACACGTTTAGGGAAAAACATATTAGGAAGACCTTTCATTCCTTCTTGTAATTTTTAATTGATTATATATTTTAAACTAAGAGGCACCTTAAAAAACAACATTGTGTAGCTGGCTGGTTAGTTCAGTTGGTTAGTGCATGGTACTGATAACACCAAGTTCTGGGGTTCGATCCCTGTACCCACCAGCCTCCAAAAAAAAAAAAGAAACCCAAGAAAGCTTTATTGAAGTATTTTATATACCATAAAATTTACCTATTTCAAGTGTACAATTTAATGATTTTTAATAACTTACCAAGTGGTGCAATCATTACCGTAAATCAGTTTTAGAACATTTTCATTCTCCAATAAGATCCCTCATGCCCATTTACAGTTAACCCATGTCCCACCTCCAGGCCGAGATGACCACTAATCTACTTTCTGTCTTTGTGGATTTGCCTTTTCTGGACATTTCATATAAATGCAATGATACAATATGAGGTTTCTGGTATTTGGCTTCTTTCACTTAGCATAATGTTTTTGAGGTTCATCCATGATGTAACGTGTGTCAGTAGTTCATTTCTTTTTATTGGTGAGTAGTCTTCCATCATATGAATATCTCACATTTTGTCTATCCGTTTGCCATTTGATGAACACAGGTTATCTCCAGATTTTGGCTATTATGAACAATGTTCCTACGAACACTCATGTGCAAGGCTATATGTTTTCTTCTCTCTTGGGCAGATTCCTAGAACTGGAATTGCTGGCTTGTCTGGTAGTTTTATTTTTAACTCTTTGAGGAACTTCCAAACTGTTTTTCAAATGACTTCAACATTTTGCATTCCTACCTGCAATGCAGAGGATTCCAACTTCTCCATATCCTCATACACATTGGTTATTGTCTTATTTATTATAGTCATTCTAGTGAGCATAAGATGGTCTCATTGTGTTTTAATTTGCATTTCCCTAATGACTAATGATGTTGAATACATTTTCATGCATTTATTAGTCAGAGGTTATTTTAAAAGGATCTGATTTCCATGCTCTCAGTGCTGTGAGGGATTTACAGCATCCTTTTGAGGTCTTTGTAGGCCAGAGGCACACTAACTTTTAGAATCTCCCCCTAATACACATTATAGAAACATATGAAAAAGTACTCCCCTTCCACATATTACTTACACAAGGATACAATTTATCTGATCCCCTTGAGCAGATATGCTGTTGGAATTCAAAATTTTTCAGATTTTAGAACAATATTAGGCTGCACGTACCATGTGTGAAGTAATACTTCCACAGGAGTCTGGAACAGTACCGTACCCATAATCAAAAACATTTATATTTCTGGGGGGAAAAAAGTATGAATATTCACAGTAAGGGGGATAAATGCAGATCATAAATAGCTTCATGTTAGTTCAGATTAGGTGGTGCTTCCAAATGAGTTCACCCCAAACTAATAAAAAAATTTCATTTTAAGAATGTTCTGGATTCCAGAATTAAGGCTAAAGACCTGTGGGACTATTTTTAACAATGTAAAAGTTGAATTGGATAGCTGACAATGTCCATATTTTTTGACATTTAATCAAATATTTATTAATTTTTGATTTCACAGTTTTCTTTTGATATTTTGGAGCCAATAATTTTTCACCAAATCTCAAGCATTTAGTAGGCCATTAGAAATCTCTCCGGTACTGTGTCTCCTGGGCTTTATAGGTAAAATAGTCCTGTGGATTTATGCAAAAGAGAGAAGGGACTCACAGACAAGGACAGAAAAAAAAGAGCAGCATGAACTTATAAGAATAGTGCAGGAAGTCTAATGGCCAGAATAAGTTGATGCTTGAGAATAATGCTGAAACGAGGAAGGAGAACATTACTCAGTACCTACGACGTGTCCAGCACTGTGTGCTAACTTTTTTTCAAATGTTATCTCTGTTAATTACCATTGAAAACATGTGAAGTGGATGTTATTATCCCATTTTGAAGATGAGATCAAATGTTCAGGGTTTAAGAGATTTCCCCCAAATTAAAAAGCCAGTATATGATGGAAGCAGGATTTGAACCCATGTGTTGTGATTCCAAGTTCAATATTTTTCCAACCATATAGTCTTGATAAATAATATGTACAAAGAGAAAGATTTGTCCTTGGGGAAGAGATTTTTGTCTTCCATTAAGCAGAATAATTAAGTAGATTGGAAAAGGATAATCAAAAATGACCGAGAGAATTAAGACGACAACAAATATAGAGAGAGAGGAAGAGGTCATCCAGCTAATTTAAGATTTTATATCTCCAAGCCTAAATGACTTTCACCAAAGGTTAATAAAAGACCTTGCAGATGTAATTTCAGGACTATAATTAGCAATATTAACAAAATCATGGAGAAAATAAGAGATATCTGATGACCATGCAAACATTTTCCTGATATCTAAAATTTGGGAAAATGGTAGATTTCAAAAACATTAGACTGAGAAAGTTTGACCTCAATCTTGAGCAAAACTCTTAAATGGAACTGAAAACAGATTACATTTAAACAGATACGGGCCGGCCCGGTGGCGCACTACGCTAGTGCGCCGCTTGGGAGGCGCGGCGGTGCTCCCGTCGAGGGTTCGGATCCCACATGCAGACGGTTCCCGCTCGCTGGCTGAGCGAGGCGCGGGGGCAACGCCGAGGGTTGCGATCCCGTTGCCGGTCCCGGTCCGGTACGGGGGCGACACTGAGGGTTGCGAACCGTTGCCGGACACGGAAAAAGACAAAAAAATAAAAATAAAAATAAACAGATACCTAGTTCACTGAATCCAGTAAGTATGCCAAAATAAGCCCATCTTCTTTTTTGATATAGTTCTTTAACTAATTCTGAGAAGAAGTTCTTGAACTGGTGTCTGTGGTCTATGGACCTATTGAAATTGCATGCAAAATTTAGTGCACATGTACATTTTTCTGAGCTTTCACAAGATTCTCAAAGTGATATGGGGAGGTACTTTTGTAACCTCATGGCCATAGAGAAGGAGCCTCTGAGTAGTATGTGCAGGTCCTTGGGAGCCCTCTAAACTCCCTTGTCACTGTGATGTCCCTTTTCTCTTGGTCGCTGGATGCTCTGCTGGTGCCCACTGCTTACTATTGGCCACTGGTGAATTCTCAGTCTGACTCTTGGCTCTGAAAGAGTTTTCCCTGGCTGGATTGGTCCCACCTCATCAATCTGCTGCTGCAGACGCCTCTGAGCCTCATCCAGGGCCTCCATCTGGCCTTAACAGTCCATTCCACAGCCTCCACTGCAGAACTGCCTCGTCCAACACCAGCCCCATAGCAGTTCTGTGGGATCTAAAGGCAGTGTCCATCCCCCTTCCACTCAGGACCCAGAGGAATTTCTGGTGTCTTCCCATACTTCATGGGGACCGAGGGAAGTGCAGGAGTGCTAACTCAGGCCCTCTCTCTGCCTAACCACTCTGCACCTCTGTTTTTATCATCCAGCAGCTTCCACATGTTGGTCTGGGGCCACAAGGAATGTCAGTTCCTTTTCAGGGACCCAAACGAGTAGTGGAGCACAACCCCTCTCTGCTTTTGGCTTTTCTCTCAACCTATATAACCCCCTCCCAACACACACACACACACACACACGCACGCACGCACACTCAGTTTTCAGCAGAGTCAAAAGTGTGTGTGTGTGTGTTTGTGATCATACATGAATGTGATCATTTACTCCCTTCTCTCCCTCTTTCTCGCCTCTCCTTTTCCCCAGATTCCATCAGACCAGAAGGAGCAGGATTTAGTCTCCTGCTACCGCTGCAGAAATTTTCCATAAGTCATATTCTTCTGGGAGTAGCTTTTGCCCTCCCCCGGGAGGGAGGGTGAGAGATGTATTGGGAAGGAACAGTGAGGACTGACAATTTTGTAGATTTAATATTTTTAAACATTACTCCATTACACATGATCATTGTCTTGAAATATCAGAGAGGCATGATGCAGAAGACAACTTATTTTTATACATATTATATAACATATTAACTTATTCTTTGTTCTCTACTGGACAGAAATTATACCAGTAGTATAAGTTACAGGGATTCAAATTTGGATTTAAAAAAAAAAACTTTCAAGTAATTAGTCATTTTGGGGCCGAGCCCGTGGTGCACTCGGGAGAATGCGGCGCTGGGAGCGCAGTGGCGCTCCCGCCCACGGGTTCAGATCCTATATAGGGATGGCCGGTGCACTCACTGGCTGAGCACGGTGCAGCCGGTCTCAAAAAAGACAAAAAAATAAATAAATAAATAAATAATTAGTCATTTTGTTCAGTGATAAAATGGGATAATCTAAGACATTCTGAGATAGTATCACTGGACATATTAATATTAAACCACAGGCTGGATGAACACTAATCAAGGAAACATAGGGAAGAAAACTACATTAGATGAAAGATTATAATAGATGATCTCAAAATTACCTAAAAATGTATATATATATTTTTTATTAAAAGATTTCTATCATACATCTTCTGACATTATTAGCAACCAGACTGCAGACTAATATGTCTCTGAGCTGGCCATCTGCCACTACTCCCTCAGTCTCAGAGTCCAAAATGCAGCCAAAGACTTGTGGCCAGAGATGGGTGGAAAAAGTCATATACAAGGAATTGAAACAACAAGCCTGTGTCACATATTGGTGTGGAATCTGAATTTACACTAAACACATCATATGGGATTCTTAAAAATTAACACACACACACACACACACACACACACACACACACACACAATGCCTATAACTGGTAAAATCTCAAAGGCCATGGAAGAAGCAAATAAAAATTTTCTCTGTAGGGAAACTTCACAACACAAAACATCTGAAATTCCTACAGAAATGAACTTCCACCAAAGATGAATATACAATCAAGTATTACAAATCACATGAGGGAACAAACCACTGTGAGACAGTTAGCAAAACAGTTAGTATACCAAGATTTTATAATCTGAAAGAGATTATAAAATAAATATGTTCCAGCTTCCTAACTCATTCTAAGAGGCCAGCATTACCCTGATACCAAAGCCAGACAAAGACACTACAAGAAAAGAAAACTACAGACCAACATCCCTTAAGAACATTGATGCAAAAATCCTCAAAAAATACTAGCAAACCAAATTCAGTAGCATATTAAAAAGATTATACAACATAACCAAGCAGAATTTATTTCAGGAATTCAAGAGTGGTTCAACATACAAAATTTGACCAGTGTAATATACCACATTAACAGAATGAAGAAAGAAAACCACATGGTCATCTCAATTGATGCAGAAAAAGCATGTGACAAAATTCAACACCTTTTTATGACAAAGACACTCTACAAACGACAAATAAAACTAGCTCAGCATAATAAGAGCCATACATTAAAAACTTGCAGCAATCTTCATACTCAGTTGTGAAAGACTGAACTTTTCCTCTTAGATCAGGAACAAAGCAAGAATGCCTGCCTGCTTTCACCACTTCCATTCAACATAGCCCTGGAAGTTCTAGCCAGAGCAAGTAGGCAAGAAAAAGAAACAAAAGGCATCTGAATTGGAAAGGAAGAAGTAAAATTATCTGATGGTAGATGATATGATTTTACATGTAGAAAACCCTAAGGATCCCACCAAAAAAAACTATCAGAACTAATAAATGAATTCAGCAAAGTAGCAGGATACAAAGTCAACAAATAAAAATCAGTTGCAATTCTGTAAACTAACAATGAACAATCAGAAAAGGAATTTATAAAGCAATTCCATTTACAATAGCATCAAAAAGAATAAAATACTTAGAAATCAACTTAACCAAAGAAGTGAAAGTCTTGTACAATGAAAGCTATGAAACATTGTTAAAAGAAATGAAAGAAAACGTATATAAATAGAAACATCCCATGTCTATGGATAGGAAGACATAAATTTGTTAAAATGTTGATACTACCCAAAGCAGTCAACAGATTCAGTGTCATCCCATTCAAAATCTCAATGACATATTTTGCAGAAATAAAAAACCCCATCCTAAAATTCATATGGAATCTCAGGAGACCCCAAAGAGCCAAAACAAACTCTGAAAAGAAAAATACAGCTGGAGGACTTACAGTTCTGATTTCAGAACTTACAACAAAGCTCTAGTAATCATAACAATGTGGTATTGGCTTAAAGATAGACATATTGACAATGAAATAGAATAGAGAATCCAGAAATAAATCCTCACATAGGTGGCCAAATGATTTTTGACAAGGGTGCCAAAACCATTCAACGGGGAAAGGCCAGTCTTTTCAACAAATGGTGCTGGGAAAACTGGATATCCACATGCAAAAGAATGAAGCTGGACCCCATATACAAAAATTAACTCAAATGGATCAGAGATCTAAATGTAAACCTAGAAAAATAAAACTCTTAGAAGAAAACACAGGGCAAAAGATTCACAACATTGGATTTGGCAATGATTTCTTGGATATGACACCAAAGGCCCACATAGCAAAAGAAAAAATAGACACATCTGACTTCATAAAAAACATTTTAGGGGCCGGCCCGGTGGCGCACTGGATAGTGCGCCGCTTGGGAAGCGCGGCGGTGCTCCCGCCCGAGGGTTCGGATCCCACATACAGACCGGTTCCCGCTCACTGGTTGAGCGAGGCGCAGGAGCAACGCCGAGGGTTGTGATCCCGTTGCCGGTCCCCGGTCTGGTACGGGGGCAACACTGAGGGTTGCGATCCGTTGCCGGACACGGAAAAAGACAAAAAAAGACAAAAAAAAAAAAAAAACATTTTAATTTGTGCATCAAAAGACACTATAAAGAGAATGAAAAGACAACCCACAGGATATGAGAAAATATTTGCAAATCATATATCTGATAAAAGATTAACATCCAGAATATACAGAGGATTTCTAAAACTTAACATCAATAACAAGAACAAGAAAACCAAACAATTAAAAAATGGGCAAAGGGGGGCTGGCCAATTAGCTCACTTGGGAGTGCGTGGTGCTGGTATCACCAAGGTCAAGGGATCTCCTTCTGGCCAGCCACCAAAAAAAAAAAACCCGGCAAAGGACTTGAATAAACATTTCTCCAGAGAAGATGTACAAATGGCCAATAAGCACATAAAAGATGATCAACACTAGTACTCATTAGGAAAATGCAAATCAAAACTACAATGAGACATCCTCATGTCTACGAGACTGGCCACTATTGAAAAAAAATAAACAAAACAGAAAATAAACAGTGTTGGTGAGGATGTGGAGAAATTGAAACCTTTATGCACTGTTGGTGAGAGTGTAAAATAGTAGAGCCTCTGCGGAAAACAGGATGGTAGTTTCTCAAAAAGTTAAAAATAGGATTACCTTATGATGCACCAGTTCTACTTCTGGTATATACCCATAAGAATTGAAAGCAAGGTCTGGAAGAGACATTTGCATACCTATGTTCATAGCAACATTATTCACAGTAGCCAAAATGTTGAAACGACAAAAGTGTCCATCAACAGATGAATGGATAAGCAAAATGTAGTATATACATACAGAGGATTATTTTTTAGACTTAGAAAGGAAGGAAATTCTGCAATATACTACAAAATGAATAAAACCTGAGGACATTGTGCTCAGTAAAATAAGCTGGTCACAAAAAGACAAATACTGCATGATTCCACATACAAAAGGTGCTTAGAGTAGTCAAAATTAGACACAGAAAGTAGAAAATTGGTTGCCAGGGGGCTGGGGAGAAGAGGAATAGGGAGTTAGTGTTTAATGGGTATGCAGTCTCAGCTTCACAAAATGAAAAGAGTTACGGAGGTGGATGGTGGTGATGGTTGCACAACATCATGAGTATATTTAATGCCACTGACTGCACACTTAAAATCATTAAGATGGTCAATTTATGTGCATTTTACAACAATAAAAAATAGGGGAAAAGTTAATATTTGCACTTCTCACTCATTAAGATGGCTATTCAAAAAATGGAAAATAACAACTGTTAGTGAGGATTTGGAGAAATTGGAAACCTTGTGCACTGCTGGTGGGAATGTAAAATTGGATAGCTGCTATGGAAAAGGGTTATGAGAAAACAGTTTGATGCTGTTCTTTAGAAAGTTAAAAAGAATGGGCCGAGCCCGTGCCGCACTCAGGAGAGTGCGGCACTGGGAGCGCAGCAGCGCTCCCGCCGCGGGTTCGGATCCTATACAGGGATGACCGGTGCACTCACAGCACTCACTGGCTGAGCGCGGTGCAGCCGGTCTCAAAAAACAAAAAAAGAAAGTTAAAAAGAATTATCATATTACCCAGCAATTCCACTTCTAGGGATATACCCAAAGCATTAAATAAGCAAGGATTCAAACAGCTACTTGTACACCAGTGTTCATTGTAGCATTATTTATAAAAGCCAGAAGGTAAAATAGAACCAAATGTTTATCAACAGATGAACTGATAAACAAAATGTAGTATATACAATAGGATATACTCAGTCTTAAAAAGGGATGAAATTCTGGATGAACTTTGAAAACATAATGCCAAGCTGGAAAAAAAAAAAAAAAAAAAAACAGACACAATAGAACAAATATTGTATGATTCCACTTATAGCAGGTACCTAGAGTAGTAAAATTCATAGAGACAGAAAGTAGAATACAAGTAAAGGGCCTGGGGGGTGGAAGGAATGGAATGGGGGGTAGAATATAATGGCTGCAGAGTTCCTGGTTGGGATGATGAAAAAGTTCTGGAAATAGTGGTGATGGTTGCACAACATTGTAAATGTGCCACTGAATTGTACAGTTGAGAATGGGTGAGGCTTAGAGTTTTAAGTTATGTAGAGTTTACAGCAACAAAAAAAGTTAATGTCAAAAAAAGTCCAGGGATTGATCCCTACACCAGCCAGCCACCAAGAAACAAAAAAGAGAAAGAAAAAAGAGAACAAATGGATTTTTAAAAAGAACCATATAGGGGCTGGCCCGGTGGCGCACTGCTACAGTGTGCCGCTTGAGAGCGCGGCGGCACTCCCGCCGAGGGTTCGGATCCCACATACAGACCGGTTCCCGCTCACTGGCTGAGCGAGGTGCGGACACAACACCGAGGGTTGCGATCCTGTTGCCAGTCCCGGTCCGGTACGGGCGCGACACTGAGGGTTGCGATCCGTTGCCGGACACGAAAAAAGACAAAAAGGAAAAAAAAAAAAAAAGAACCATATAAAACTTCTACATATGAAAATATAACCATTGAAATTAAAAACTCAATGGACAGATTAGATGGCAGTTGAAACACAGCTGAGAAAAGAATTTGTTGACTGGAAGCTAGACCTGAGAATATCACTAGGGACAGATAAAGAGGTGAAAAATAAGAAAGAGAGGTGTGCTGGGTAGAACAATGGCCCCTCAAAGACACCCATGTCCTAGTCTCTGGAACCTGTGCATATGTTCGGTTTTATGGGAAAGAAGTAATGAAGGTTGCAGATGGAATTAAGGTTGCTAATTAGCTGACCTTGAGATGGGGAGACTGCCCTGGATTATCCAGCTGGACCCAGTATAATCACAAGGGTCCTCATGAGTGAAGGAGAAAGAGAAGAAAATGGGAACCAGAGAGATGAAATAGCAGTGTGAAAAGTTTGGCCTAATGTTGCTGCTTTGAAAGTGGAGGAACAGGACAATAAACCCAGGAATTCAGGCAGTCCTCAAAATCTGAAAAAGGCAAGGAGATGGATTCTCCCCTAGAACCTTAGCCCTGCCCACACATTGATTCTAACCCAGTGAGACCTATTCCAGACTTGTGGCCTACAGAGCTCTAAAATTATAAATTATGTTTCTTTCAGCCACTGTTTGTGATTTGTTACAACAGCAATAGGTAACTAATAAAAGAGATTAAAAGGTATGTAAGATAGAAGGAAAGCATCCAACATATGTCTAATCAGAGAAAAATAGAGGAAATACAGTATTTTTAAGCGTCTGAGAAGTTTCCAGAAGTGAAGAGATGAATCTTCAGACACCAAGGTCTGAACACGATCA
>NW_007727549.1:26411-27075 GCF_000696425.1 Galeopterus variegatus
TCCCCCTGTCTCCATCGCATCCCAGGGGGCATACAGCACAGCAACAGTAGACAAACCCGGGTTCAGACTAAGTCCACCTTCTGCCTCTCACTGTCTGTCTGACTTTGGGAAGCTACTTCCCCTATCACACTTCAGTTAACCCCTTTATGACATGAAGATAAAAACAGTATCAACCTGATGGGGGACTGGGAGGATTAAATGTGGTCATCTATTTAAAGGGCTTAGAATATACCTGACATATACTCAACGTTCTACAAATGCTGGCTGTCATCACAGACTATCCCAGTCCCCGCCCTAGGGCCCCTCTCATAAGGGAACAGGGGAGTTCTCTCCTTATCTCATGCGTTGATGTCCACTACAGGAAGGGGCAGTACTTTCACCATCAATTGCTCAGGGTTTGACCACTATGGGGTGGATCCCTCTATTCTGAACCCAGTGTTTGAGAGAAAGGCCTTCCGTCCAGTCACCGACATCAGCGTCCCCACAAGAGTCAACATCTCCTTCACAATGTCTGCAATCCTAGATGTGGTGAGTGCCGACCCCTCTAACCCTCCTTGGTGTCCTTAACTTTCTCCCAGCCCCAGGCAAGGCGACCCCCAAGCTCTTAACCACATTGCAGCTTCCTCCACCATTGCTATGTGGCATTTGCCTGGTGATTCTCAGA
>NW_007727549.1:27629-64652 GCF_000696425.1 Galeopterus variegatus
TGGTGTTTTTAAGCTTCTCAGGTTATTCTCATGTACAGCCATGGCTGAGAAGCTCTCCTTTCTGCTGTGAACTGTCCTACCCACAGCCTAATGCTCCAGTGTTAATCAAGCTTTTGTCTTCAACCTGTAATACTAGCTTTGATCACAGCATTGCCCTTACATACCTTGGGGGCTGGTAAACAAAGATGGAGAAGTGGGTGAAGGGGGAAGGACAGACTTCTTGCTGGCAGCATGCTGGACACAGGAAATTCTTTTGGCAGGATGAACAGCTACAGCTCTTGTCATCATTCCTGTGGCTGGAAATGGTATGGCCAACACTTTATTCTCTCCCTTTATTTAGAGTCAAAAAGATTTTTAAACAAGGATATAAAAATTATGATCCATTATATTCCTAGCATAGTTTTGAAACACATGAAGGAGAAAATGAAAAATCCACCACAATGGTGAGAAGATTCAATATACTGCTTTCAAAAGTCAGTTAGAAAAAGAGTAAATATATAGTGATTTTTAACAGCACAATTAAGAAGCATACCAAATGTTGTGCCAATAAACATGCAGAACCTTTCCTGACACACGTGGGATATTTCCCCAAACTGAGCATATTTTTGGCCACAAAGGAAGTCTCAACAAAACTGAGAAAGCAGAAATTATCTAGACCACGTTCTTTGATGACAATGCAATACAAGTAAATAGAAATTAACTTTGTTTCCTGGGAATTTAAAATCAAACCTATGGGCCGGCCCGGTGGCGCACTGCTACAGTGCGCCGCTTGGGAGCGTGGCGGCGCTCCCGCTGAGGGTTCGGATCCCACATACAGACCGGTTCCTGCTCACTGGCTGAGCGAGGTGCGGGCGCAACACCGAGGGTTGCGATCCCGTTGCCGGTCCTGGTCCGGTACGGGCGCGACACTGAGGGTTGCGATCCGTTGCCAGACACGAAAAAAGAAAAAAAAAAAAATGAAACCTAGAAATATTTTGGGCTAAAAGGAAAATAAAACAATTAGATAGAAAATCTATGAAATGTAACCAAAGCATAACCCAGTGAAAAATTTATATCTTAAGTGTATTGATTAGAAAATATGGTGGGGGATGGAGGATGAAAGTAAATGAACTAAGTTTCCAACTTGAAAAGACTAGTTGGAGGGAAGGAAGGAGCAGGGAATAGACAGTCACAATCACCTAACCTTGTTCTCAGAGTGTGGTCCGTGGACCAGAAGCACTAGCTGATTTTACCACCTGAAAGTTTATTAGAAATGCACTCGATTTTGAGCCCCACCTAGGGGACCAACCATCCTAGCCCGCCCAAGACTGAGGAGATCTCAGGACATGGGACTTTCAACGATACAACCATGAAAGTTCCTGGCAAACCAGGATAAGTTAGTTGCCCTACCTACTGAATCAGAATCTGCATTTCAAGGTGATCCCCAGGTGTTTGGTATGCAACGTGAGGTTTTGTAGCACTACCTCACACAAACCTTAACTTAACATGCTTAGAGTCCCTGTTCTGGCTGTGGCTCTATGCATATTAAACAAACAAATCTCAGCTGCTGGCAAAAATAGTGCCCCGAGACTAGACTAGCCCACCCAACGCTGGACAATCCTTGAAAACATTTTCCAGAGAAGGTTGCCAGCCTTGGAAAGGAGAGCTGGCCACCACAAAGACAAATGGAAATGGCACCCACCAAGGAGAGGAAGACCGCTACTGCTCTGGGTCTCAAAAAACCCAAGGGCTTGTTCAAGTTCTCCTTGCAGTAAAGACCAGTGAATGGAGCCTGCAAGACAGTTAAGTCCTTGCTAGATGTACAATACATGAGAGCATTTGAACATTAGTTTACAAAATCCTGTCATATACCCTATTTCATTTGATACTCACCACTACCCTTATTTCACACTGAGGAAATTCTAGCCCAGAAAGGCTGAGTTTCTGATCTTTCAACTCTAGATCTCATTCCTACTGTAAAAAGGAGAGAATTTCCCTGATCACAAGTAATTTTCCACTGAAGTGGGAGAGCAGAGGGATCAAAATTCACGAAGAAATGGACACAGGGAGGCTCAATTTTATCTGTACTTCTGATTTCTTGGGGGAAAATAAATAAATATATAAAGAATTTAAGACTGCACTAAGTTGGGTGGTTCATATACAGATGTTTATTGTATTATTATTATTATTTTTTTAAGATGACCAGTAAGGGGATCTTAATCCTTGACTTGGTGGTGTCAGCACCACGTTTTCCCAAGTGAGGTAACCAGCCATCCCTATATAGGGATCCACACCCGTGGCCTTGGTGGTATCAGCACCACACTCTCCCAAGTGAGCCATGGGCTGGCCCTTTATTGTATTATTTTACATATTTTCTATATGCTTGAAATATTTTATAACTTCTTTTTTAAAAAAGAAATCAAAGGGCAAGAGATAATAACCCTGATACATATCAGCCTCTCACCTCTCTTCCACCTGGGCTGTAGGTCTGGGATAATCCATTTATCAGCTGGAACCCAGCCGAGTGTAAGGGCATCGTGAAGTTCAGTATAGCAGCCAGGAACCTGTGGCTCCCGGACATTTTCATCGTTGAGTCGTGCGTATCAAGGGCTGGGGAAAGCCAGAGGGAAGCCCCATCTCCTGGTGTCAGGAGAGTTCATAATCTGCCATTGGGGCCACTGTAAGTGGTCTTAGATGACTGAGAAATGACCAGAGAGATGAGAAAATCACAGCACCTGCCTCCCACCTCACCTCTCTTACAGCATTGATGTGGATAAGACCCCAAAAGACCTCATACTGTATGTGAGTAATGAAGGTCGCATCAAGTTTAATAAACCCATGAAGGTGTCCAGTGTGTGTAACCTGGACATCTTCTACTTCCCCTTTGACCAGCAGAACTGCACACTCACCTTCAGATCATTCCTCTACACAGGTAAGTTGCACTGGGGTATTAGGGATGACATGAATAAGAGCAACCAATAAAGCAACAGAGAAAAATGTAAAGAAACCATGAGTAAATACTGGCAGAGGAGTATGGGTGGGCCAAAGAATAAGGGTCTGTGGATGCTTAAATATTTTCCATAAAGGCAGAACCCAAGTCTGTCCTGCTCATTGCTATCCCCAGCTCCCAGCAAAGTTCCTGGCATGTGGTAGGCGCTCAGAAATATTGGTTGAATGAAAGAATGGAAAAAGAGCCACCAGGAAATGACATCCTTGAAAAATGATTTGGATGCTTCTCCCTTTTAGTGGAATACATGGTGTTCGGCATGGAGAAGGAAGTGTGGGAAATAACAGACGTGTCTCGGGAGATCGTTCAGGCCTATGGAGAGTGGGAGCTCCTGAGCATGAAGAAGGCAACCCCAAAGATGTCTGTGGGCACCAACCTGTATGATCAGATCGCGTTCTATGTGAGCTCAGAGGCCCTCACTTCTCCTTCCTTCCTTGCTTATGCACTTGCATAGAATCTCCACCAAATGGCTGTCTCCCAAGTTTCAGGGTCTCTCAATCTCACCAGTTCTGCCTGAGGCAGGAACCCTCTCTCCTGGCTGCCCAGCCTCACTCTCCTTCCTAAAGCTCATGGCTCTGGCCTAACTCCTTCTCGGCAGGTTCTATGCCAGATTATGAAGCTGCCTTCCACAAGCTTCATATCCTAGGGTGATATCAGACCAATGAAAAAGGCAGAAAGAAAACCACTGCTATTCCTGGAAGTGAACTGCAATTCCGGGATTCAGGGTTACCTCCAAATCCCATATGCACTTCCTTCCTTCTTTTCCCCACCAGGTGACCATCAGGCGCAGGCCCAGCCTCTACATCATAAACCTTCTGGTGCCCAGTAGCTTTCTGGTTGCCATCGACGCCCTCAGCTTCTACCTGCCAGCAGAAAGCGAGAACCGTGCCCCATTCAAGATAACCCTTCTGCTGGGCTACAATGTCTTCCTGCTCGTGATGAATGACTTGCTCCCCACAAATGGCACCCCCCTCATTAGTATGGCTCCTCCAACTTTTGGAAAGAGGAGGGTGGGAACTTTGGCAAAGAGCTCAGAGAAAAGAGATATGCTGGGATAAGGAGGCTCTGTGCCTGCCAGGGTGGAATAGAAAGAGAGGAAAGAAGGCTTGGGTGGTTCCTCTGGCCCTCACGCAGGCCCACCTTTCCTCCAGGTGTCTACTTTGCCGTGTGCCTGTCCCTGATGGTGATCAGCCTGCTGGAGACCGTTTTCATCACCTACCTGCTGCACCTGGCCACCACCCAGCCCCCACCTATGCCTCGGTGGCTCCAAGCCTTGCTGCTGCACTACATCAGACCAAGGAGATGCTGCCCCACTGTGCCCCAGAGGGAAAATAAGGACATGGGTCCTGCCCCCACCCACCTGCCTGGTAAGGGAAGCCAGCACCACCCACGCTTCTTCTTCCCAACCTCCAGTTCTCGGCACCTGTCTTCCTTCCCCTGCACCTTCCTCCCCTGGTGACCTTCGCAGCCCATGGCTGAGTCTCTGTCCTCTCCACAGACCTGAAGGAGCCAGCAGAGTTGGTGGGGACGGTGTCAGGTCCCAGAGAGGTAGGGTCAAATGGGTGCCCTGAATCAACGGGGTCCCAGCGGGAACGGGAGGCCCAGAAGCAGTACTTGGTAGAGCTGTGGGTGCAGTTCACCCTCATGATGGACACCCTGCTCTTCCGCCTCTACCTACTCTTGCTGATCTCCTCTGTCATCACAGTCATTGTCCTCTGGAACACCTAGGCATAATGTCTATCTGTTCCTGCAGATCCTGGCCAGAAGCTGCTTTTGGTCTCCAGGAGCCAGACAGGTCTTCACCCATTCTAGAGTACCAACTGTCACATCCCCAAAGATTACCACAGGGCTGTTGCATTCCATGTATCCCAATTCAGCCCGCTGATCAGTCTCATCTAGTCCTAGACATTTTCTCCTTCTTCCTGCATTCTGTTGGCTTCCCTCAGTCCCACCATGTGGTTCTAAGCCCCCCTTACATCTACTGCATAGCAGGTCCCACCTCCTCTGCTGGCTAACTTGCCCCAGAGTTAAATAAATCATTTTGCAGAGATCTCTGGCTCTTTGTTATGTCGTGAAGCAGAAATTTAACTATCCAGGACTGACAGATTCAAAATATCACCTGTGCTTCTCTCTGCCTGTGATAAAGGTTTGATATCATAAGGGACGATCCTCTCACCTTAAGTCCCATGTGACAACTGCCCTGTTCTAGAAGTTTTAATTCTGTTAGGTATTTTCAAAGACATAGTTTCTTACTGGTAAATTATTTTCATTTATCTTTTTCATTATCTTATACTGATTTCATCTTAATACTCTCCTAATTTATTTTATTTTATTCTTTTTCTTATTTTTTTAAGTTGAATTCTCAATTAAAGTTTTCTCAGTCTTTCTAGAAATTTTATTCTGAGAACAGCTTTAACTGTATCCATAGGTTGGTTGGTTTTTTGGTGGCTGGCTGGCACAGGAAGCTGAGTCCTTGATCCTGGTGTTACAATACTGTGCTCTAACCAACTAAGCTAACTGGCCAGCCCCTCCCATAGGCTTTAGAATAAGGTATTCTCCTTTTCATTACTTCATAGACAATTCATAATTTCAATTTTTATTTCCTCTTTGATCTAAAGACTATTTAGGAGAGTGTTTCTTAATATCCATGGATAAGGACATTATCTTTTCATTATTAATTTCCAGTTTCTTGGTTTATGATCAGAGAGCATGACCTTTACATTTAAAACTTTGGATTTACAAAGCTTTCTTTGCAGCTAAATGCATGATTGATTTCATAACTGTTTCAGGACGTTTTTTAAAAAGTATATATATACTTCCTTTTTATATGTACATCTATTAAATAGAACCTATTGATTGGATTATTCAAACCCTCTATATCACAGCCTATTTTTTGTTTCTCTAGAGAACCCTAAATAATACAGTCATTATTCCCGAGATTGAGTATCTTTAAGTAAATTGTAAGTTTTCATTGCCTGCTTGTGATTTTGTGTCCCCTCAGCACCTATAGAAGTCACACCATGAGATTCTTTTGAACAAAAGCAAACCATCTTAACTATGGAATCCTGAAATAGATGCTTTTATGAATGGGTGATAAAACATTTTGATTCTGCTAAAACACATGGAGGGCACTTCTCAACTTCCAGGTCAACCCCGCAGCAAGTAGCAATCCTCTCCCATCTGCAGGGACCAGAACACATCAGCTCAGCTCCCCCCGCCCACCAATATGAACCAGGTAGGTCCTTCAACTTCCACAGAAGCAAGAAGTTAGAGGCAGCCCTTCCCCAAGTTCACACACTTCTATCTGCTGGACCAATTCAGAGGACTGTGAAGTTCTGACCTTTACACCAACCTCGAAGACAGATAAGCTTTCTCCTTCATAGTAGTCCATAGCTCTCAACTGGGACCGAGAGAGGGTAAACAAGGACACAGATCTGACCATCTGCCCTCTTGCCACTGTCTTACCTCTTTTTACTCCTTTATTTTTGCCGCAATCCCCTAGGATCTCAGGGGTTAGGTGTTCCCCTACATCATGTCATCATTCTTCCTGACTCTAGTTTCTTGATTCAATGGCAAACAAAGCAACCTTCTCTATACTATGGAAAAAAATCATGATCTGACCAACCAGACCTAGTCATTGATATGCTTAAGAGGCATATAAAATATCATCTTGCTGCATAATCACATTCTGAGTATGAGCCATTAAATGTTGCCTTTTTCAAAACTTGGGGTTGTTATTTTTCACACATTTCAAATTTTTAGAGAGAAAGAGGGAACCTACCAATGAAAATAAATTTAAGGTGTATAACTTCAATTTAATCATGATAAAATATCAAAAATAAAACCCTAAATTTATTTTAATAATTTGGAAAAACTTCCCATAGGCACGGACAGCTTCACTGGTGAATTTTACCAAATATTTAAAGAAGAATTAATATCAATTCTACACAATCTTCCCCAGAAATTAGAAGAAGAGGTAACATTTTATAATTCACTCATGATGCCAGTATTAAGAAAACTACAGACTAATATCTTTTATGAATATAGATGTAAAAATCCTCAACAAAATACTAGCAAACTGAATCCAGTAACATATAAAAAGGATTATACACTGTGAACAGTAGGATTTATCCCAAGAATACAAGGTTGGTATAGCATGAGAAAATCAATTAATATAACATACCATATTAATAGAACAAGGGACAAAACCCACATGATAATTCATGATAATTTCAACAGGTACAGAAAAAGCATTTGACAAAATCCAAAACTTTTCATCATAAAAAAATACCCAATACACTAAAAATAGAAGGGAACTTCCTCAATCTGATGAGGGGTATCTTTGAAAAACCTACAGCAAACATAATACTAAATGGCAAAAGATTGAATCCTTTGCCCCTAAAATTGGCAGCAAGACAAGAATGTCCATTCTTTCTACTTCTATTCAACATTGTACTTAATGTTAGCCAGGGAAATTGGCAAGAAAATAAATAAAAGTCATCCAGATAGGGAAGGAAGAAATAAAACTACCTCTATTTGCAAGTGATGTGATTTTGTAAATAGAAAATCCCAAGGAATCCACTAAATCTATTAGAACTAATAAATGTGTTCAGCAAGATTACAGGATACAAGATCAATATACAAAAAGCATTGTGTTTATATACACTAGCAATAAACAATCTGAAAATGAAACATTTAAGAATAAACTTAACGGAAGTAGCAGACTGGCAGGATAGCTCACTTGGTTATAGCACAGTGCTGATAACACCAAGCACCAAGGTCAAAGGTTCTGGGCAGGCTGCAAAACAAAACAAAATAAAACAAAAAAACTGGCAGGCCACAAAACAAACTGAAGAAGTATTGAAAACTATAAAACATTGCTGAAAAAAATTAAAGAAGACCTAAATACATAGAAATATATACCATGTTCAAGATTTGAAAAACTTAATATTGTGAATATGGCAATACTCCCCCAACTGATCTACAGATTTAATGCAATTCCTATCAAAATACTAGCTGCCTTTTTTTTTTTTGGCAGCTGGCCTGTATGGGGATCCGAACCCCTGACCTTAGTGTTACAAGGCTGCACTCTAACCAACTGAGCTAACTGTCCAGCGCCCTAGCTACCTTTTTTTGCAGTAATTGACAAGCTGATTCGAAAATTCATATGGAAATTCAAGAGGTCTAAAATAACCAAAATAATCTTGAAAGAAAATACAGCTGGTAGATTCACACTTCCTGATTTCAGAACTTTCTACAAAGCTATAATAATGAAGATAGTATGGTACTGGTATAAGAACAGACATATAGATCATGAAATAAAATTAAGAGTTCATAAATAAATCCTAATATTTACAGTCAATTGATTTTCTATAAAGGGGCCAGCACAGTTAAATGGGGAAAGAATAGTCTTTTCAACAAATGGTGCTTGGACTACTAGATATCCACATGCAAAAGAATGACTTTGGATCCCTGCCTCACACCACACACAAAAATTACCTCAAAGTGGATCATGGACCTAAATGTAAGAGCTGAAAATCTTAGAAGAAAACAAAGGAGGGCCACCTGGTTAGCACAGTTGCTTAGAGCACAGCCTTATAACACCAAGGTCATTGATTCAGATCCCCATACATGCCAGCTGCCAAAAAAAAAAAGAAAAGAAAAGAAAGAAAGAAAAGAGAAAAAGAAAACAAAGGAGTAAATTTTGATGATCTTGGGTTGGGCCATGATTTCTTAGATATGACACCAACAGCATAAATGACAAAAAGATAGATAAATTGGACTTCATCAAAATTAAAATATTTTAGGGCCAGCCCATGGCTCACTTGGAAGAGTGTGGTGCTGATAACACCAAGGCCATGGGTTCAGATCCCTATATAGGGATGGCCAGTTAGCTCACTTGGGAGAATGTGGTGCTGACAACACCAAGTCGAGGGTTAAGATCCCCTTACCAGTCATCTTAAAAAAAAAAAAAAAAATTAAAATATTTTGTGCTTTAACAGATCAGAGTTTCTATACAACCCCCATGCACTGGGTCTCTGAAGAGCCAGAAGTACCTATAAAGCCAACCATTAAAACCTGAGCTGTACAAAAAGCCTTCTCTAGGCAATCAGCAGCAAAGCAGCAACTTAGCTAAACCACACAGCTCAAGTACTGGTCGCCACAGGAAGTTACCCCATTTTAGAAGTAAGCAAAGGACAAAAAATTAGTTCTGACCCAGGCACACAGCCAGCGCTTCTGGGGACTGGAACCCCCCCCACAACCAGGCACCAAGTAACATGCCAAAAACATCACCTCCATGTGGGTGGCCCACCACAGCCAGCACAATGACCATAGTTGCCGCAAAAGCGGCTGGATGCCACAACCACCACACAGGTGGTCCGCCAGCCACTGGAGTGCACTGACACAAAGAGAGTCACCAGCAGAGACCAAAGAAAAGAAGAGGATGTTTCTCTCCACAAAGCCCATTCTAGAGTGACAGAAGAAGCATCTGCTCTACAATAGTATTGGGGACCTGAACACACCTCTCAGCATTGGACAGATCATCTAGGCAACAAATCAACAGAGTAACCATTACTCTTTCAGAAGGAGAGAAGAAATCTAGGGTAATTAGAGGGAGAGGGGTAAAGGAGGGGGGACGTGGAGAGACTGGACAAGGGGCATAAAGAATAAGTACGATTTGTAACAATATATATGCTAGTAATATTGATTTGATTAACATATGTCAATATTGAGCCTAAAAAATATGTATAATCAATTATGACTCAATAAAAATTAAAAAAAAAAAAAAAAAAAAAACTACAATGAAATACCACTTCATACCAATGAGAATGGATCTGTTCAAAAAGACAGATAACAGCAAGTATTAATGAGGATGTGGAGAAATTGGAACCACCATACACTGGTGATGGGAATGTGAAATGATGTAGCTGCTTTGGAAAATAATTTGAGAGTGTCTCAAAATGTTAAACATTTAGTTACATGACCCAACAATTCCACTCCAAAACGGATGCCCAAGATAAGTGAAAACATATGTCCATGCAAAATACTTTTACACAAATGTTCATAGCAGCATTATTCCTAACAGCCAAAATATGGAAACAACCCAAATGTCCATCAATTGATGAACAAAATGTGGTTTTTCCATATGATGGAATATTATTTGGCCATAAAAAGGAATGCAATACTGACACATGTCACAACATGAATGAACCTTGAAACCATTATGCTAAATGAAAGACAACTGCACAAAAAAGGACATTATGTTATGCCATTTATATGAAAAGTCCAGAATAAGCACATCTATAGAGATACAGAGTAGATGAGTAGCTGCCTAAAGCTGGTGGAGGAGGAGAATAGCAATGGGTTGGGAGGAATGGAGAGTGACTGCTAATGCGTACAAGGATTCTTTGGGGATGATTAAAAAAATACTAAAATTAAATTACAGTGATAGTTCTACATCTCTGTAAATATACTAAAAAACTTTGCATTATACACTTTAAATGAGTGAACCATATGGTATGTAAATTATGTCTCAAAAAACCTGCTTTAAAAACTACATTGAGAGGCCGGCCCGTGGCTCACTTGGTAGAGTGCGGTGCTGATAACACCAAGGCCACGGGTTCGGATCCTATATAGGGATGGCCGGTTTGCTCACTGGCTGAGCGTGGTGCTGACAACTCCAGGCCAAGGGTTAAGATCCCCTTACCGGTTATCTTTTAAAAATAAAAAAAAAAAAAACTACATTGAGGGGCGGGGGGATTAGCTCAGTTACTTAAAATGGGGTGCTGATAAAACCAAGGTCCAGGGTTCGATCCCTGTACCAGCAAACTGCCAAAAAAAAAAAAAAACTACATTGAGGGGCTGGTGGATTAGCTCAGTTACTTAGAATGTGGTGCTGATAAAACCAAGGTCCAGGGTTCGATCCCTGTACCAGCAAACTGCCAAAAAAAAAAAAAAAAGAAAGAAAAAGAGAGAAAGAAAGAAAGAAAGAAAAACTACATTGAGTGACATTCTACAAAATAACTGACCAGTACTCACCGAAAGTGTCAAAGTTATGAAAGACTAGGAAAGACTAAGGAATTGTCAGGTTGGAGGAGACTAAGAAGTGAAACCTAAATGCAGCACAGGATTTTGATCTAATCCTGAAACAGAAAAATGATATTGAGGGGGAAAACTGTTGAAATTCTAAATAGGTCTGTAGTTTACTTAATAATATGGTATCAGTGTTGGCTTCTTGGCTTTCATGACTGTAGTATTGTTATGTAAGTTGTTGAAATTGGGGGGAAATATCAGGAAATGCTTTGAACTATTTTGTAACTTTTTCTTAAATCTAGAATTATGTCAAGTTCATAAAGTCTGTGCCCAGACCTAGTTCCTGAAGTGTTTCACCTATATTTTCCCTCAGTAATTTTACAGTTTCAGGTCTTATGTTTAAGTCTTTAATCCATTTTGAGTTGATTTTAGTATATGGTGAGAGGTGCATGTCTAGTTTCATTCTTCTGCATATGGATATCAAATTTTCCCAGCACCACTTACTGAAGAGGCAGTCTTTTCCCCAATGTATGTTTTTGTTACCTTTGTCAAATATCAGATGGCTGTAAGCCTGAGGGGTGATTTCTGGGTTCTGTATTCTGCTCCACTTGTCCAGGTGTCTATTTTTATGCCAGTACCATGCTGTTTGGGTTACTATAGCTTTGTACTATAATTTGAAGTCAGGTAGTGTTATGCCTCTGGCTTTATTTATTTATTTATTTATTTTGCTCAGGATTGCTTTGCCTATTTAGGATCTTTTGTTGTTCCATATGAGCGTGAGCCTGAAAGCACAAGCAACAAAAGAAAAAATAAACAAATGAGACTATATCAAACTAAAAAGCTTCTGCACAGCAAAGGAAACAATCAACAGAGTGAAACAACAACCTACAGAGTGGGAGAAAATTATTGCTAACTATGCATCTGGCAAGGGATTAATATCCATAATACATTAAGAACTCAAGCAATTACACAGTAAAAAACCAAATAACCCAATTAAAAAATGGGCAAAGGAACTGAATACACATTTTTCAAGGGAAGACATACAAGTGGCCAACAGGCACATGAGAAAATGCTCCACATCACTAGTCATCAGGGAAATGCAAATTAAAACCACACTGAGATATCATCTCATCCCAGTCAGAATGGCTATAATCAAAAAGACAGAGAACAACAAATGCTGAAGAGGATGTGAAGAGAAGGGAATGCTCCTACACTGTTGGTGGGACTGTAAATTAGTACAACCACTATGGAAAACAGTATGAAGGTTTCTTAAACAACTACAGATAGATCTTCCATACAATCCAGCAACCCCACTTCTGGGTATATACCCAAAGGAATGGAAATTATCATGTCGAAGGGATACCTGCACTCCCATGTTCATCACAGTAGTCAAGATATGGAACCAACCTAAATTCCATTGATGGACAACTGGATAAGAAAAATGTGGTATATATACACCATGGAATACTACTCTGCCATAAAAAAGAATGAAATTCTCCCATTTGCAACAACATGGATGAGCTTGGAGAAACTTATGTTGAGTAAAATAATCAAAGCACAAAGGGATAAATACCATATGTACTCACTCATAAGTGGGAGCTGAGATAGAAAGAAAAAAGGAAAGAAAGACCACAGTGGTGTGTTGGACTTGCAGAGGGAGAGAACACACCTACAGTTGTTACAAAGTGGAGTGGGGAAAGGGGGATAGGGAGGTCGGTTGGGGATAATGGGGGGGATAATTGGATGGTGGACACGGGGTATAATCACAAGTTGTGGTAATGGGCATGCTGCTAGTATGGATCTGGCCATCACATCTTAGGCACGAGTAATGACAATTTGCTTTGTACCCCATGAGAATTCATAACCAATAAAAATAAATAAATTTTTTAAATTAAATAAATAAATAAAATTATTTCAAAATGAAATTTTTTAAAAGAGAAGTATTTAAGAAATGTTTCAGCCAATCACAATGTATGAACCTTATTTTGATTCTGAATAAAACAATAAACAGTTAAAAGAAAAAAACATCTATATGATAGAGAAATTTTAATACTGAGTGTTTACTGAATGATATTAAAATTCATTGCTAATTTTTAAAATTCATTGCTAATTTTTGTTTACTGAATGATATTAAAATTCATTGCTAATTTTTAATAGAATATATTGTGTTTATTTTTGTTAAATAATCCTTTTCTTCTAGAGATAAATGGTGGAATATTTACAGATGAAATATTCTGGGATTTTCTTCAAAATAATCCAAAAGGAGAGAGGAAAGCGTGGGGGCAAGTATTGTTGAAACAAGATTGTCTATGAGTTGATCATTGTTTTACATGGTGATGGGTACGTGGGATCCATTACACTATTTCCTTTACTTTTATATATGTTTAAACTTTTTCATTATAAAATATTTTAAAAACCGATTGTTTCTTTCCCTTTGCCTCCTCAGGACTACCAGAGATAACGTCATGTATTCCAAAAAGTAAAGAAAAAAGGCACATTTCTGGCTCTAAAAATATTACCTGCGACTAAAATGGCATTATTGGCGCAAAACTTAAAGTAGTGTTTGCCAATTTGGGGATTATGGACCTAGGGAACCAACCCCATGGGGTCGGCAAATACACAAGTATGCCAAGTATTATCTGTAGAAGGAATAAACAGTATCATACACACATACACACATAGCTATTTTTAAAAGTGTAGTTTTAAATTTCAAGTAATGGGGTTTTTGCACTTATCTTTGTGTTATTGGTTTCTAACTTAATTACACGGTGATCAGAAAATATGCTTTGTGTCAATGCATGCCAGACTTCAAAGTACATATGAATCCCCTGGGGATCTTGTCAAAATGCAGGAGGTGTGGAGTTGGCCTGGGCTTCTATGTCTCTAACTGCTGTTGCTGCTATATGGGCCATACTTTTCGTGGAAAAGCTTTGCATGATGTATGATACCAATTCCTTAAAATCTGTTGAGATTTGCATTATGTATATTTAATGTTCACAAATGTTCTACAAGCATTTGAAAATAATGCTTATTATCCAATTAATGAGGGCAGAGTCCTACATAAATCCGTTAGATCAAGATGATTAATTGTGATATTCAAGTCTTCTGTGTCCTTACTGATTTATCTGCTCGATCTACCAAATACTGAGATAAATATGTATAAAATGTCTTACCATAATGGTGGATTTGTCAATTGTTTCTTATAGTTCTATCAATTTTTACTTCATATGGTTTGAATCTTCATTTTTAGGTACACACAATTTGAAATATTTTATCTTCCTGGTGAATTAAAACTTTATCATTATAAAGTGACCTTTTCAATTTCTGGTAAGGCTTTTTTTTTTTTTTTTTTTTTTTTTTAAGATGACCGATAAGGGGATCTTAACCCTTGACTTGGTGTTGTCAGCACCACGCTCACCCAGTGAGCTAACCGGCTATCCCTATGTAGGGATCCGAACCCGCGGCCTTGGTGTTATCAGCACCACACTCTCCCGAGTGAGCCATGGGCTGGCCCTAATTTCTGGTAAAGCTTACCAACAGATTTCTTTTGGACAGCATTTGCCTGATGCAACTTTTTCCATCTTTTACTTTCAGCTTTTCTGAGTCTTTATGTTTTACGTGTGTCATTCGTAAACAGTATATTGCTGATTTTTATTTCTTGGTCCAGTCTTTATGTGAATAATAAAAAGATCTTAGAACATTCTAACTCTAATCACCTCCATCCTGATTTATATGTGTAAGTAACTTAGCACTTTCTCTTAATGTCCCAATTTAGACATTAATATTATTTTATATCATCAATGTTTGTTTAGATTTACTTACATACACAGCATTTTCTTTACTACACCTACCACTTTGCATCTCAGACCTTTGATCTGAAATTTTCTCTTTCTGCTTGAGGTATATCTTCTAAAAATGTTGTTCAATAGAACCTTCTGCAGTGGTGGAAATATTCTACATCTGCACTGTCCAATATGTTTGCTACTAGCCATATGCAATTATCGAGCACTTGAAATGTGGCAAATGTGACTGCATTACTGAATTTCTAATTTTATATCATTTAAATAGCCATATGTAACTAGTGGCTACCACACTGGACAATGTAACTTTAGAAGTTCCTTTAGTAAAGGTCTTCTGAAGGTCAATTGTCTCAGTTTTTGTTTATCTGAAAATATATTTATTTTATCTGTGTTCTTGAAAGATAATTTTTCTGGGAAGACAATTCTCAGTTGACATTATTTTCTTTCAACACTTTGAAGATGTTATGCTGTTATCCTCTGTCTTCCACTTTTACTCTAGTGAAGTCAATCTAATTTTTGTCTCCTTTTAAGTAATATATATTTTCTCTCTGGCTGCTTCTAATCTTTCTATCTTTGGTATTCTGCAGCTCTGCCACCAAAAAGCGCCACAGTGTTGCTAACCTGTGACCACTAGGCTTGCAGACTCCTTCCTGTCCGAGAACTGAGGAAACTCTGGCTATTTCTGCAGGTCAGCTCTTTAGGAAGGAGTGCCCACAGCAGAACTCTTGGCACCCGGTGACCTGCCTCTTTGGTGAACAACCATTTCAGTATGCCAGTGACTGAGGGGTCTCCCTCAGTTCAGGATGTAGTACGTTCAGTGCTAAAAACTGGGACAGTCCTGGACAAACAGGGACAGGAATTCACCCGACCTGTTTCCCCTCCTTCATACCACAGCCTTCCCCCTCCTGAAGCACACAGTCTCCTTGGGGGAAGCTGGATAAAGAGCAGGGCAGGAGCAGCTTCACATTGTTCCTACAATCCTTGATTCCTCTGGATTCGAGACCCTGACGTTCAGGCTGATCCATTTAGCCGTACTTTTTTTCTCTTGGCAATACCGTCTCAGGAACCCTATTGTCGCTCTCCAGTCCAGCCCCGTCCAGGAAGCTGGACAGACTAGCTCTCTAAAGAGAAGAGAGCTGGTCTGTACATGTCTGGGTCTCGGCGTAAGTCATGCAAAATTCTTTTCCACAGGGATCTGGGGTCAATGAACATCATGAATATGACTGGCTCCCAGTTCACAGTCCTAGAACCGCTCTGTATCAAAAGGTACCTGAATAGTCTGTAACAATTGGTGAGGTCGGCGCATAGCCCAGAAATGACCTCTAGGGGGCGGTGTTGCCTAGCTCCACAAGCCACTCTCCAGCATCTCGTTAGGGCCCAGCCATAGTATCCTATTTATGTGTCAACGACTATTTTCGTTCTTTCCCCTATCTTCTCTACCCTTAAGTTTTTGGGTGAAGTTTCTTTAGAAAAATCCCAAACTTTCACTGAGCTATGGAGAAAATGTAAAGGATATTTTTTCCTCAAGCTTCAGCCTAGAAAACAAAGAGGATTGTTAGACCTCTGGAGACTGGGTATATTGCTAGAGGAGAGAGTGAGAACAGGGAAGGGAGAATTCAGAATTTTATTTCTTCTGTCATTTTCTGGCAAGCTAGGACATGAGCAGTGAAAACATCAGCTGTCCCATAGCATATTTAAAACCCTCAACTTTCAAAACAACTCCGGACCTAAAAGTAACTAGGAATATAAACACTCAGGGCAGTGAACAACCATTTCTGACCACTGAGCAGGAAGTGAGCCCAACTGAGAAGCACAAAAGGCCTTAAGAGTTACTGTCAAAATGTTCCATCAGTTTGATGCATCTTATCACCAGAGCCCTGACTCTTTAGCAGCATCCAGAAAAGGCCAGTTCTTGTGTATGTGTCAAGGGTGCCCTGAAGGGCACATAGCCTGTCATTACTTTGACATATTTATAGGTAGAATCTGGATAGAAAAAAAAAAAATGCCACCTAAAAGTTAGAGGAAAACACAGTGGAAAATTTTCACAGCATTGGATTTGGTGATAATTTCTTGGACATGACAACAAAAGCACAGGCAACAAAAGAAAAATAGTTAAGTTGGACTTCATCGAAACTAAAAACTTTTGTACATCAAAGGACACTATCAACAGAGCCAAAAGGCAACCCATAGAGAAAATATTTACAGTCATAGTCTGATAAAGGGTTGATATTTAGAATGTGTAAAAAAACTCCTATAACTCAACAAAAAACAAACAACCCCACTAAAAAGGGGCAAAGGACTTGAACAGACATTTCCCAAAAGAAAGCATACAAATGGTCAATAAGCACATGAAAACAGATGCTCAATACTTCTGATCATTAGGGAAATACAAACCAAAACCTACAAATTAGACCACTCCATCCCCATTAAGACAGCTAATATATTAGAAAAAAGAGGAAATAACAAATGTTGGAAAGAATGTGGAGAAATTGCAACACTTGTGCACTGTTGATGGGAATGTAAAATGGTGCAGCTGCTATAAAAAACAGTATGTCGATTCCTCAAAAAATTAAACATAGAATTACCATATGATACGGCAATACCACTTATTTTGGTATATACACAAATTAAGTGAAAGCAGAGACTTGAACAGATATTTGTACACCCATGTTCAGAGCATTATCCACAATAGCAAAAGGTGGAAGCAACCCAAGTGTCCATTGACAGACGAATGAATAAACAAAATGTGGGATATACATAGAATGTAATATCATTCAGCTTTTAAAAGGAAGGAAATTCTGGGCCGGCCCGTGGCTCACTCGGGAGAGTGCGGTGCTGATAACACCAAGGCCCCGGGTTCGGATCCCATATAGGGATGGCCGGTTAACTCACTGCGGAGAGCATGGTGCTGACAACACCAAGACAAGGGTTAAGATCCCCTTACCGGTCATCTTTAAAAAAAAAAAAAAAGGAAGAAAATTCTGAAACATGGTACAACATGGATGAACCTTGAAGATATTATGCCACGTGAAGCAAACCAGTCACAAAAGAACAAAATTGTATTCTTGCACTTATATGAGGTGCCTAATATAGTCAAAGTCATAGAGACAGACAGTAACATGGTGTTTTCCAGGAGCTGAGGGAGTGAGAAATGGGGAATTAATATATATATTTTTTAAATTAATTAATTTATTTTTTCTGTCTTTTTCGTGACCGGTAAGGGGATCGCAACCCTTGGTGTGGTGTCGCCCGCACTGCGCTCAGCCAGTGAGCCAACCGGTCAGTCCTATATAGGATCCGAACCCGCGGCGGAAGCGTCGCTGCGCTCCCAGCACCGCACTCTCCCGAGTGAGCCAGGGGGCCAGCCCGGGCTTTAATATTTAATGGGTACAGAGTTTCAGTTTTGCAAGATGAAAAGAGTTCTGTGGATGAATGATGGTGATGGTAGCACAATAATGTGAATGTAATTAACACTCCTGAATTGTACACTTAAAAATGGTTAAGATAGTAATTTTTATGTTCCGTGAATTTTTACCATAGTTCTTTTTTTTTTTTTAATTTTAATTTAAAGATGACCAGTAAGGGGATCTTAACCCTTGACTTGGCCCTTAACCACATTCTCCCAAGTGAGCCACAGGCTGGCCCTTTACCATAGTTTTTAAAAAGAGAGAGAGAGCCTCAGCTTTGGGAGAGCCTGGAATTACTTTTGCTTGCCTAAAGTTAATCAGACTCTCAATTACTGACTAGCAAAAAACAGTCATTCATTCAGCAAATATTTATCAAGCATCTGCCATGTGACAGTCACTCTTTAGACACCTGGGATACGATAGTGAATAAAATAAACAGAAAGCTCTGATTTTCATAGAGTTTACAAAAGAACCCAAATTGACAGTTGACCAAGAAAATACAGATGGTCCTCTAAAGTAAAAAGATGTTCAACCTCACTGAAAATAAGAGAATTGCACATTTAAACTACACTTTTTTCCCCTTATAGATTGGCAGAAAGTCCAAACTGTCCACAAAATACTCTTTTGGTGAGGCTGTGGATGGAAACAGGCACTCCCATACATTGCTGGTGTAAGGGCAAAATGGCACGTTGTCCATGGAGAACAATTAAGCACTATCTCTGTGAGTTCTACCAGTGCCTCAGCAGGCTTCACAGTGAGTACAACAACGTATCCCGTCATGGGAATTGTATCACATTTGAACCAGTCACTCCACTTTAAGAATAAATTCTAAGAAATAAGTGCAAATTTATAAAGATATATGGATGATGCATTGTTGCAGCCTTATTTATAATCCCCACAATGCAAAAAATCTGAATGTTTGTCAGTACAGAAATGATTGGATAAATAATGGTATATTCATACTACAGAGTATTATGCAATCATTGAAAATAGGTAGGTTTGGCCAATTAGCTCAGTAGTTATATTACCAAATTAGGCTCTTGGGTCTCAGTGTCATAGAAATGAGCAAAGTACCTGGCAGAATTTAAGGCAAGTAATGCTTTATTAAAAGGAGATAGACTTATGCATAAGGGAGCCAGCAACAGAGAAGCTGTATCCTCAAGGGAAGTGGGGAATGGTTTTCAAAGGCATGCAGTTCCTCAATTGACATCGGCATCTTGCTTTGATGATTTCTGGTGTTTCTAAAGTAGTCGCATGGGAGGTCTGTTCTAGCATGTAACTCCTAAAGGGGTCTTAAAGTTAATCTGTAATTTTATTTTTACAATTATGGGAAAAGAAAGAATGGGTAGATACTAGCAAGTTATAAACAAAGTTAACAGTTATATTTTAACAAGCCTTGGGGAGGGGGGGATTTGCAACTCAGTAAATATCTGTTCCCCACTTATCTCAGTTTATCTCTTTCAGTCACTTTTCTCAGGGCCATGGGATAATCAAGCACCCTGGGGGTCTAATGACTGAGCAGTGGAAAAGTAACAAAATGTCCTCTGCAGGGAAAATGGAGTTGGTTTGGTTAACAGGCCTAGCCCTATCCTGTCTCAGTTAGAGAGAGCATGGTGCTAATAATACCAATGTCTGGGGTTTGAACCCTATTCAGGCCAGCAAAAGAAAAAAAAAAGAAAAAAGAAAATAGCTAGGTTTGTTTACATTCCACCATATTTTAAATAAAAATCAAGTTGCAGACAAAAGGCATCATCATAATAATAGCTAACACATTACATTGACTAGGTGTCAAACGCTGTTCTAAGGGATTCTCATATTTTCTCTCATTTAATTCTCACATAATCTTATGGGGTAAGTATTTCTACTATCCCATTTTAAAGATGAAGAAGTCCAGGCATAGAGAGGTTGAGTAACCTGCCCAAGGTTACCCAGTTAGGAAATAATTAGCGCCTGGAATGGAACCCAGGCAGTCTGACTCTGGAGTACCAGCATATAATCATATGGTATACTGTCTCTAAACATAATTCTGTTTGAATGTGTGGATACACGTATATGTTTGAATAGGTGTGTATGGTGTGTGCAGGCACATATCTGTAGTTGTAGATATATACACTTAGGTGGGAAATGAAAATACTCACCAAATTATTAAGAATGGTTATAACCCCAGGGGTTGAGTAGGATGACAGAAGAGGGGGAAGGGATTTTTCTACTTCTTTATGAAGTGTGTGTGTGTGTGTGTACACAACAGGTTAAGAGTCTCCCTGAGACTCATTTTAAAAATCGTATCATTTTGGGACCGGCCCGGTGGCGCACTGGATAGTGCGCCGCTTGGGAAGCGCGGCGGCGCTCCCGTCCGAGGGTTCGGATCCCAAAGCAAGGAGTGCTTTATTAAAAGAGGAGATAGACTTATGCATAAGGGGGGTAGTTACAGGAAAGCTAGCCCCCTGAGGGGGCTGTTCAGGGTCTTTCATAGAGAAAGGAGTTAAGGGGTGCAGGCCAGCATCACTGGAAGTGGTCCATTCTGTTCTTCCTGGTTGCATCATGGGCACATGCTCACTTAAGGCTTTTGTCCTTGCCCCCCAACACCTGCAACCAGTCCTGAGGGTGGAGGCCCAAGGGCCTTGGCCAAGTGCCCCCCAAAATGCACAACCAGCCTGACGACGACCACCGAGCCGCAGCAAGAAGGGCTCCGGTTTCCCATACTGGGGTGGTGGGGGGTGAGGGCTTTTGGGACACGGAAAAAAAGACAAAAGACAAAAAAAAAAAAAAAATCGTATCATTTAGCTACAGGTCTACAGAACTGTAAGGCCTGAATTTACCATTCGCACAAATGCCTTCAGCAGCGGATTCACCACTTCCACAGGTTGCTGAGGTCACTTAAAAATTTCTACAATAGGACCTACTTTCCACATCCCTCAACCCTCCACCTTCGTGTGCGTGTGTGTGCGCATGCTTGCACCCAAACGGGTGGTCCTGTTTAATTTCCTTTTTTTCTCTCTCTCTTTCTGCCTGTGGATTTGTAGGGCAACTTCTACCTACCAACGTACACTCATTTAATTGAAAACTTTTATTTAGTTGCCTTCTTTCTGCCTTTCCTTCTCCAGGCTAAATTTTCCAAAATCAAGTGGTTTTCGCTCAGCGCCCTCAAGAGGGATGAAACAACAGACTCCTTGTTCCCACCAGGAGGAGGAGGGCGCCACGTGAAAACAAAGAATCTCAGCCTTGGGAGCTCCAAATCCTGACGTGCAGTGCCAGAGTAGGTGGGAACAGCGTTTGCAGAAACTTTGCAGATCCTGCAGGCCTGGAATTCCGGCAGTTCCCAGGCAGAAAGGGCTCGGTGTCTCGCTGGAAAGCTCCTTGTCTCCCAAAGGATGTCCAGCCGACCTTGCCTGGCTGCTCTGGCATCCCCACCGGCCCGCCCTTCCGCAGGCTTGGTTTACTCCTTGCAGCCTCAGCTTTTCTCGAGTGCCCTATACGCTGGTAGTCTTCTCGACCTGGAAAGCTCACTGACTAGCTCCAGTCCTACCCAACTTACTGCTGGTCTTGGCACCACCCCCCTCTCTACTCTGCTTAAGACACAGAGTAGACTGATAAGTTGAATGAATGAATAAATGAAGACATCTTAAAACAGTCATTGTTATCCCCTGTCAAAGGGCAAAATTACAACAAAATTAGTTGAAGATCTCAATTGGCTTTATTGTGATTCCTGAATTGGACAACACATTATTCCATAAAATAGAATGAAGTATTCCAATGAGCCAGGCAGAGGAAGTTGGTTTTATAGACAAAAAAAAAGATAAAGAAAGTAGAAACAAAGAATAAAAAGAAGATTGGTCATTTCAAAGTTACTTTCCTTGTGAAGTGGGGACTAGAAGACAGAACAATAGAAAAATAACATCAAGTTACTTCAGGCTATCTCCTTAGTGTAAGGATTACTGCAAAGGGAACCTATCGAAAATTTAATCGGGCCTGTCCAGGAAATTGGCTGTTAGATTTCTCCTGACTTCTCTGACGATCAGACTGTTACCGAATTAGGCTCTTGGGTCCCAAATTCATAGAAATGAACAATGTACCCAGCAGTAAAGCAGACAACACCTTATTAAAAGAGGAGACAGAGACATGCATGGGGGGAGGGGGGGCTTAGCTACAGTAAAGCTAGCCCCCTGAAGGGAGCTGTTCAGGGTCTTTCATAGGGAAAGCAGTTAAGGGACACAGGACAGTATCAACGGAAGTGGTCCATTCTGTTCTTCCTGGTTGCATCATGGGCACATGCTCACTTAAGGCTTTTGTCCTTGCCCCCCAACACCTGCAACCAGTCCTGAGGGTGGAGGCCCAAGGGCCTTGGCCAAGTGCCCCCCAAAATGCACAACCAGCCTGACGACGACCACCGAGCCGCAGCAAGAAGGGCTCCGGTTTCCCATACTGGGGTGGTGGGGGGTGAGGGCTTTTGCCACACCTCCCTGACATCTGCACCCAGTCCAGCAATGACCAAGCCACTGGAAGCTCCCCGGTCTTCCCTGTGGGAATGTGGAGGGTGCCGCAGGCCTCAATCTCATCCTTCCTCCTTCTTCCTTCTTCCATCACATTTCCTTCCCTTTCCCCCTCTCCCTCTCCCTCCCAACTGCTCTGCAACAACATCATAGAATGTAAAAAATAATATTAATAAAATGAAAAATAATAACAAAACAAAACAAAAGCGTTTTGTCCTTGCACCCGCTCGGTTGGCCCAAGATGGTGGTGGCATTCATCATTGTCACCCCAGGAGAGTCATTGTAGCAGTCACGGTGAAGTTTTCTGTGCATGCCAGAATTCCTAGAGGGGTCTTAAGGTTAGTCTGTAACAATTTTTTACAATTACAGTAAACAAGCCTTGGGGAGGGGTTTTGCAACTCGGTGAATATCTGTTCCCCTCTTATCTCAGTTTATTTTATCAGGGAGGCCATGAGGTAATCATGGGGGGGGGGTCTTATGACTGAGGAGTGGAAAAGTAACAAAGTGTCCTCTGCAGGGAAAAATAGAGTCAGTTTGGTTTACAGGCCTAGCCTTACTCTGTCTCAAGACTACAGCCTAGGTGACACGGAGCTTAGCAGGACTAACTCCATTTTGATTTTTAGTCTGGTCTTTTGGGAACTCATGCAGGAACAATGTTTAATCCAAAACAATGGCCTCCTATAATTTTTATTTAACAATTGCTATTCTAGAATCAGACAACACTTCATTTCATAAAATAGAATAAGCATTCCAATGAGCCGAGCAAAGGAGGTTGGTTTTATAAACAGAAACAAAGTACAAAAAGTGGTTTGGTCATTTCAAAGTTACTTTCCTTGTAAGGTAGGGAAAGGGAAACAGAACAATAGAAAAATAACTGATTGTTTAACATCAGTTTACTTCAGACTATCCTTTTTGCGTAAGGATTAAAGCAGAGGGAAATTCATTACCACGCTTGCTGAAGGTTTAAACTGGCCTGTTTGGGAAATTGGCTGTTCTCTCTCCTGTTTTCTCAGGTCAGACCACTACTTAGTCTAGTTTGGTAATGTGGAATTTAGCAGCGGTGACTCCATTTTGATTTTGTCTGATCTTTGCGGGCCTAGCGCAGAAAATTACAACTTCCAAAACAATGGCCTCCTATAATTTTTATTTAACACCCCACAAAATTTAGCAGAAAGATGTGGAACTATGAAGTCAGACTCATTGGTTCCAATACCAGTTCTTCCACTTACCAGTTGGGAGAACTTTCTCCATCCCTCTGAGAGTTCAAGAAATGTTTGTTGAAAGAATGAATACGAAGTCCCGCAGAGATGTGTGCATTAAATGAGATAATGTTTGTGTCGTGCCTTGCCCACAATCAGCGCTTGATAGAATTGCTACTCTTCCTCTGGGGCCACCTTCTGTATTTACATAGATTGTGAGTTCCCTGGGGGGAGGGGATGTCTGACTCGGTTCCAGCTCCCCATGACGCCAGGTCCCATTAGGTGACTAGAATGAATACGAAGGACTATAATTTTCTAACATGCTTGGGGCGGGGAAACTGCTGGACGATTACAGATCCCGGATGGATCTGGCCCCTTCGCGGCGACCACAAGTCCCATCACGCTGCAGGAATCTTGACTTATTCACGTACAAATGAAGGGCTCCAAGGCTTGCAGACCGAGTCAGTCGTCTATAGGACCCCACCCCCACCCCGCGCCTCCGATGACCAGTGCGGCTCCGCGCGTCCCCACGCCTCGCGCTTTCCTACCTCAGAACTCCGACCAGTGGGCGCCAAAGAAGACGCATGCGCACTCCTCCCTCCTCGTCTCCTCCCTCCCTTCGTTAGTTCTTCGCGTTTCAACTGCTGGGTTCTTTTTGTCCCCTGCTGCGTGCAGTGTCAGTTTCCTTGCGGAAGTAGTGGCCGTGAGAGAAGAAGATGGCGGCCACCGTAGTGGCGCCGACTGGTGCGGTAACCAGTCGGGCCAACAAACGCAGCGGCGGCGGGCAGGGAGGCGACAGCGGCGGTGGGGGGGCCAGAGGGGCGGAGGAGGAACCGCCACCGCCCCTACAAGCAGTCCTGGTGGCCGATAGCTTCAACCGCCGCTTCTTCCCCATCTCCAAGGACCAGCCTCGGGTGAGCCCCTCGCACGCGAGCAGCCAGAGGGCCCGGAGGGTGGCGGGGCTGGAACGAGTTACCCTTTCGGCAGCCAGTGAAGCATGTTCTGGAAGGACTTGTGTCCACCCAGTTGTCTTAAAATCGGGTTTATCTGGTAAGGAGGAAGGTGGAGGGATTGTCTAAAGCCCTGATGACAGCCTGACCGAGCGAGTGGCTGGCAGATTTGGCCACTTTATGCAGTTCACCTCAGGTTTGGGAGGAACGAAGAGGGGAAAATGTGGAAACAGTGCTTGAGAGAAGCCTTCACATGGGGATTCAGTGCCCCAAGAAGAGGCTGCACTGCCTTTAACCCTGCGGAGGAGCGATGCTTAGATGAAAAGGAACATCACTTCCTTTTGACTTTGAAAGGGCGATAATATGGCTAATAAAGAACGGGCTAGATCTCTGGCCGTGTACTTTTTTTTCCTTCTAGGTTTTAATAACAGCCAGGGCCATCTGTTGAAAGAAGGATAGGGTTTGGTGGCTGGTTGCCATCAGCCCCTGAATGTGTAGAGAACGGGAAATTGAACTTGAGCTAGTCCTGGGGGTTGCTGGATTACTTAGCAGTCTCCAGTCCAGTCAAAGAGAAAGAACTGCATTGAGTTTAGGGAAAATCCTCTGCATTGAGTTTAGGGAAAATCCTCTCTAAGTCCTCCCAAAAAGTCTACTGGCTGTTTGTTTTTGACAAGTGATAGGGTGGAGTAAGAAGGCATAGCTAGCCCCTGACTCTTAGAAAGGGATCAAGGAAGAAATTTTTATGAGGAAGAAGACCTTAGCAATGCTTAAGTTTCCATAGACATCATTGATTTCCAGTATTATCCTTTGCCAGGGTTGGTCTGCTATTCTATTGCAGCTCTGTGTCTGACTGGGCACGTAGATTCCATGCTTATTATGCCCAAATTGCAACACCTTAGACTCTGAGACTTAGGGTGTGCCATGTACATCAAAGGCAAGAACCTGTTTACTTGTGAGTTGGAGAGATAAAGTAAAGCTATAAAGTTTGGAAACACTGATAGAGGAGTGTAAATTGTTGTTGCAATGGGGTACCCAAAGGGCCTTCATGGATTCAAGACCTCAGATTTGTTTCATATTCTATCCTCCAGGTCCTCTTGCCCCTGGCCAATGTGGCATTAATTGACTACACTCTGGAATTCCTGACTGCCACAGGTGTACAGGAAACCTTTGTCTTTTGTTGCTGGAAGGCTGCTCAAGTCAAAGAACATTTACTGTAAGGCCCAGCACCTTTTTTCCCCTTGGTTCACCATGCTTTTCAGTTTTTTCAGGATGAATATAACTAAGAAGGGGGAAAGGTTAGGTGGAAAAAATGTCTGTTTAGATCCCATAGTAAGGTCTAAGGGTGTTTTCTTCACTTATCAGGAGGTGAGCAGTTGAAATCTTGAATCTGTCCATCTTGGGGTTCCTGTGACAAAGATTAAAGAAGAACACTTGAATTTTTTCTGAATCTTACTTATAAAGTGTTATTCCAGTGGGCTTTGCTTTTCATTTAATGGTTCCAATACGGAAGTTACAAGAATAACATCTTTGTTTTTCCACTGAGTTTCTAAATATTGTTCGTTCTGACCCTCAAGGACAAGTATTCTTCTTCATCTTTGTATTCCTACTGCCTAGCTTAGTGTCAAGCACATAGTAATCATTTAACAAACGTTTATTGAAATCCTCTTGAAAAGAAGTGAATATCATGATTTACGGAAATTTAAGAAATAAGGACTAGAATATTAGCATGATCTTCATCAGACAGTTCCTAAATTTAGTTTGAACTTTAGAAGAGGAAAGGTGACTTGAAAAGTGTGTTCCGAGGGTACTTTGTATACTCTAGATTTCAGCAGGATTTTGAGTTCAAATCCATGTTTGGGGACAGGGATCAAGGTATAGAGAAGAAAATAACCATGTTTCTCTAACCCATAAAACAAGACTAGTGACATTGGATGCAGAAAGCATTAGCTATAGTTCTTAAATCTCTTTGAAGTTGGGGATGCTGACAGGAACCCAAAAAAGCAGTAGAGAAGGAGTATGAATGCTGAATGGGGAGGAAAAATAGGGAAGGCCCACATGATCTTTATACTTGATTTACTCATTAACCTCAGCCTGCCCCCCTTCTTTAGGAAATCCAAGTGGTGCCGCCCTACATCCCTCAATGTGGTTCGAATAATTACATCAGAGCTATATCGATCACTGGGAGATGTCCTCCGTGATGTCGATGCCAAGGCCTTGGTGCGCTCTGACTTTCTTTTGGTGTATGGGGATGTCATCTCAAACATCAATATTACCAGAGCCCTTGAGGAACACAGGTCAGGATGGGAAGATGGCAGGGACAAGGGTTAGGGGCCAGCAGAGCCCTTAAGACTGCTTTTTTACAGCTCCTTCCCTCCAATCCTTTCTTTATAGGTTGAGGCGGAAGCTAGAGAAAAATGTATCTGTGATGACAATGATCTTCAAGGAGTCGTCCCCCAGCCACCCGACTCGCTGCCATGAGGACAATGTGGTAGTGGCTGTGGATAGTGCCACAAACCGGGTTCTCCATTTCCAGAAAACTCAGGGCCTCCGGCGTTTTTCATTTCCTCTGGTGTGTGGGTATCTGGGGTCTTTAAGGTGGGGAAGTGACAGGCTTCAGCAAGAGAGACAAGTTAGAGTCCTTATAACTTATCCCCACAGAGCCTGTTCAAGGGCAGTGGAGATGGAGTGGAGATTCGATATGATCTACTGGATTGTCATATCAGCATCTGCTCTCCTCAGGTGAGCTGTTCAGGGCCAGGGATGCACCTCAAAGAGTAGAACTCTGAGGGTCTATTATTGTCCTTTTAGTTTTAATTTTTTTTCTAAAAGATGACCGATAAGGGGATCTTAACCCCGGTCTTGGTGGTGTCAGCACCACACTCTCCCAAGTGAGCCACAGGCCAGCCCCTGTCTTATTGCCCTTTTAGAAGGCCAGGATATATTTCTTCTCCCTGTTTTTCTTATTCATTCTAAAGCAAAGAAGTCATCTTGTCCCCAGTATCCCTGAGAGCCTCTTTGGGATTCTGGTCCATGTCCAGCTGCCATAGGGTTTAATAGTCTCTGGGGGCTTATTCTTGCTTCTAGAGAATAGCACCTAAATTTAGCCCACCCACTTCCCCCCACAGGTGGCTCAACTCTTTACCGACAACTTTGACTACCAAACTCGAGATGATTTTGTGCGAGGCCTGTTAGTGAATGAGGAGGTGAGAAAAGGCTTCCAGTGCCTCTTTAGGAGAGTAGAAGAGGGCTGTGATTTTACCTCATGCTGGTGACTTTTGGTCCCCTTTTGTGTTTTATTGGTCCTAGGACAGAGGAAGAGGGCTGGGGGAAGGGAGGAGGACCATGGGAACAGTACACAAAGAAAAGTCTCAGACCATTTGGTTGTAACAGTGAGAGGCAGAGCGGAACTTCAGAGGATTAGAAAGGTGTTGTACTTGGGAGTGTTCTTCCTGTCTGGCTTGCTTGGGTGACCTTCCTTCCCTTTTCCTCATTCAGATCCTAGGGAACCAGATTCACATGCACTTAACAACTAGGGAATATGGTGCCCGGGTCTCCAACCTACACATGTACTCGGCTGTCTGTGCTGATGTCATCCGCCGGTGGGTCTACCCTCTCACCCCAGAGGCAAACTTCACTGACAATACTACCCGGAGCTGCACTCATTCCAGGCACAACATCTACCGAGGGCCTGAGGTCAGCCTGGGCCATGGCAGCATCCTGGAGGAAAATGTGCTACTGGGCTCTGGCACTGTCATTGGCAGCAATTGCTCCATCACCAACAGTGTCATTGGCCCTGGCTGCCACATTGGTGAGCACAGATGGGGAATCAAGCTGGCCATCTTAGGTGGAGGATCTAGGGGGCCCCGTGTCTCCAGAAACAAAGATGGATACACAAGGGATAGTCCTTGGGAGTAAGAAACTAGAGTGGCTACCTTAAGAAAGGAAGGAACAAGGATTTGAAAACAGTGGCACCTTAATTTGTGGCCTGTGAGCCTCTTACTGGATGACTCTTCAAATTCCAAGGTACCTAATATTCACATTCAGGACAAAGCAGATAATTAACATGCAATAATAACGTCTGTTTAATGCACTGCAGTTTACAGAGGGCTTTTACATACATTATTTCATTTAATCCTCACAAAAACTTTGTCCCAAATTTACAGATAAACAAGCAGGCTCAAAGGGGTTGTCTTGCCTAAGATCAAAGCTAATAAGAGGCAGTGCTGGGACTTGAATCTGGGTTTTCTGGTTGTAAGTCCAGTGTTCTTTTTACTCTACCTTAACTGCCTGGTTAGCCTCTGGGTAACTCACTTTGGTTGTAGAAATGTGAGGCTTCAATGGTACTGTCCCTTTAAAATAACAACAATATGATTCAAATTCTAAAATGTACAAGAAGAGGTAGAATAATTTGGTTTTACTTATAGACATGGATATGATTCTAATAAGGTTCTTGAGTTCAGGGGGTCTCCAGAAATCTCGAAGTTTCTCAGGTTCTTAAGCCCTGTATCTAGTCTATAATTGTTGTAAACCTGGCAGCGGATGGTCAGGCTGAACGATGTTCTATTCTCAGGCCTGGGATTCGAGGGTGAGTGGGTGTTTCTGGTGAATTGGGGGATGAGTTATTAGAGCTAGGTGGAAGCTGTGCTGTTGTCAGTCAGCCCTGGTCTGAAGGGCTCTGGTCTGGAGTTGGAGCCCTGAGTGACTCCTGTTCTTCCCGTCCTGAGCCAGGTGATAACGTGGTGCTGGACCAGGCCTACCTGTGGCAGGGTGTTCGAGTGGCTGCTGGAGCACAGATCCATCAGTCTCTGCTCTGTAACAATGCTGAGGTCAAGGAACAAGTGATACTGAAGCCACGCTGTGTCCTCACTTCCCAGGTGAGACCTGCTCCATACTGTGCACAGGCCCTGAATTGAGTGGTAGTCATACTGAGCCAGAAGGGGCCTTATTTCCACCCATAATCCAGCCTGAATTGAGAGTCCAAATCCAGTGGTTTCATTTACCTTCTACTTGGCTTAGTAAAAATAAAAGTCACTCTCATTGTCAGATTGTACTTTTCCTCAACACGCTGATGGGTATGTGCCACCCACTCCTTTTTTCTCCCCTAGGTGGTAGTGGGCCCAGACATCACACTGCCTGAGGGCTCGGTGATCTCTTTGCACCCTCCAGATGCAGAGGATGATGAGGATGATGGCCAGTTCAGTGATGACTCTGGGGCCAACCAAGAAAAGGGGAAGGTGAAGCTGAAAGGTGTGAGGCTCAACAGGTGTGGGGCATCTGTGTGTCTCTCTGCCCCATGGAAAAACGAGTGTTTCCTCCTGGAGGGATTGGTGCTGCTACTAGTTCTTCTCTAAAGATCAATGTTTTCTAGGTTACAATCCAGCAGAAGTTGGAGTTGCAGGCCAGGGCTACCTCTGGAAGGCTGCAGACTTGAACATGGAGGAGGAGGAGGAACTACGGCAGAATGTGTGGGGTGAGCTAGGCCTTAAGCCTGCCTTCTACTCAATGTGGATATTTTGAAGGATAATGAATACTTCAGAATCAGATTGCTTGTTCATCCTTTATTCATGCAGACTGGACAGATACATTGCTTTCTGTCGATGGCTCTTTTCTTAATTTTCTTTTTTCTTAACCTTTATGGATTCTCAGGACTCACAATCAATGTGGAAGAAGAGAGTGAAAGTGAAAGTGAGCGAAGTATGGATTCAGAGGAACTGGACAGCCGGGCAGGCTCCCCTCAGATGGATGACATCAAAGGTGAGGGGCCAGGGAGCAGTGTCCTGGACAAAGGTGAAAAGCCTCCAGTTTATTCTTTGCCTGGATCAACTAGTTCCTCCCAGAAAGAGTTTGGTATAAAGTCAGGAGTAGATAACTTAAAGCATTCTGGAATGATATTGGCCTACAGACTTCCTCTTGCTTTGATTTTAGTGTTCCAGAATGAAGTCCTGGGAACACTACAGCGGGGCAAAGAGGAGAACATTTCTTGTGACAATCTAGTGCTGGAGATCAACTCTCTCAAGTAAGAGCAGCCCCTCCCTGTTGTCTTTTCTTTGGGGTAATCCCAGGCAGGTAGAAGTTCTCTCCTAAGAGTTTCTTCCTCAAATTGGAATATATGCCCTCAACATCCCAAATGAAGAAGGTCAGTAGTATTTGGAACGAGGAGAGCATTAGGTTCTAGCTTCAGCATAGACTTCGCCTTTCCAAAACCCTTCCCTTCCATGTTTTCCATCTGACTTCCTCTCTTCCAATGTTCTTTTGAAGTCATAGTCCTACAGCATGCTGAAAGGGCCAGTGAAAGCCCTGGTGTCACCCTGGTCTCCCCACAGGTATGCCTACAACATAAGCCTAAAGGAGGTGATGGAGGTACTGAGCCACGTTGTCTTGGAGTTTCCCCTGCAACAAATGGATTCCCCACTTGACCCAAACCGCTACTGTGCCCTGCTGCTTCCTGTGAGCAAAAATTGGGGCTGGGTACAAGAGATTGGGTGGAGGCAGATATACATCCTTGCTGTGCTTGACTTCAAAGGAAATCAGGAGTAGAAGGTTTTGTTATGGAGTGTATGCTATTTCTGGTTCCTTTCTCCTCGCCTCTGGAAGCTCATTGCATTCTGGAGCAGCCTTGGCTGGTCCAAAAGGGGCAAGTTGGACTCAGTACTGACTGGCCTTTGAGACTCCAGGATTCAGACCAAACTAGACCCCCAAAGGCATACTCGGAATAGACCTGGACGTTTAGACTCTATAAAAATGATTTGACCCAGGATAAGATCAACCTCTAGGCTGGGTGTAGGTATTCTGAGGCAGCCTATAGCATCTGACCTCCTTTCACTGTCCCTGGGAAATCTCTTCTTTTTCCCCAACCCGACTCCCAACAACTCCCAAGTCCCTCTGACATGATTTCAGAGGGCCTTTATCATCTCTCTTTTATCCTCCCATGTCGTGAAAGACTCATGTCATCGATATCGATTTTCTTTGCTGTCCAGTATAGGTGCATGCTCAGAAATATATTGTAACTCCTCTCCTCCTTTCTTCAATAGCTGCTCAAGGCCTGGAGCCCTGTTTTTAGGAACTACATAAAGCGTGCAGCCGACCACTTGGAAGCCTTGGCAGCCATTGAGGACTTCTTCCTGGAGCATGAAGCTCTTGGTACTTCCCTGGCCAAGGTGAATACTACCTCAAGCCCCATGCTCCTGCATTTGCTTTGAAGCAGGCCTTGGTGGCCCCTATGTAGACACAAAGCAGAGGCTAACATGAACCCAGTAAGCAGTTTGGTTAACAGCACCACCCGCCCTCGTATTATGCTTGTTGATGAAATAGTACAGCTTGGAGCTAGGCTAGTACAGTAGCCATTTGGGGGTTGGCCTAGGAATGTGCAAAGCTTAGGAATTATAACTTCCAGAAGTTATACCTGCTCCAGTACCAGAGTGAACAGCTCGTTCTTATCTATTTTGGAGGAGACTTCTCAGTGTGTGAAAGGAAGCCGAGGGCCTGGTAGAGAGGTGCTACAGTCATGCTTCCCCTTCCTCTGTTATCCATTATATCTTGCTTCACTCTGCAAGACCGCTGAAATGCCCTTTGCTGGCCTTGTGCAGGTACTGATGGCTTTCTACCAGCTGGAGATCCTGGCTGAGGAAACAATCCTGAGCTGGTTCAGCCAAAGGGATACAACTGACAAGGGCCGGCTGTTGCGCAAGAATCAACCAGTGAGTTGGGCTGCCCTCCTTCACCAAGATGGTTGTGTGGTTCCCTGGTCCTTGACCCTAGACTCCAGGGTGGTTGGTCCCTGGGACTCTGGTTGTTAGAGCTGTTTATCCACTAAAGGGAACAGGTGGGTTATGAGTATGAGCCCTTCCCCCAGTAGCTCTCACCTCTGCTTCCTTACAGCTGCAGAGGTTCATCCAGTGGCTAAAAGAGGCAGAAGAGGAGTCATCTGAAGATGACTGAAGCACTGCCTGCTCCTGTGGGTGTGATTGATTGTCCTTCTAGCTCCTCGGCCCAGGCAAGTGAGGAGCTAGTTGCGGAAGGATGAGTAACCACCATGCAGGCTGAGACTTAGGAACAGAGGCTAGAACTACAGTATTCTATTCTTCCTACCGCCAGCAACCATGTGCCTCCTATCCTGACTGAAGAGTTGGGATGAGGGAAGTTGGACTGGAACAAAGCTTCTGCCTAGGAAAGAGCTAGGCAGACCCTGCAGTTGGAGGAAGGCCAGAGGAACAGCTTTGTGCTCCGGCTTTCCCTCAGGGAACAGCAGAGAGCAGCTGGCCCTCTCTGCTGCTTGTATTTGTTAATATTAAAAAAGAGAGAGAGGTGTATCTGTTTTCTCTCCGTCCCTGAGTGATTAGCCGTTGAAGTATGTGACCAGAGTTCTGAACTGCTGACATGGCAGCCTTTCCCTAACACCTGGGGGAGAGGGGGAGGTGGGGTGTTATGGCCAGTAGGTGGTACTGTGGTGCCTCGCTAATTAACCATTCCATGGCTCATGGGTAGTAAAGGACCTAGATTCTTTTCCAGCCTCTGTGGACCAATTTGTGGTCCTGGGATGGTGTGCCTTGAGAGTCTCTCAAACACTTTTCTGCCAGAGGGTGATATGTATCCCATTACCACTTGCCAGTTCCTCTCACATTCCTTTTCCTTTTGATCCAATACTGGCCGGTCAGGGAAGCTGGGCCACTCTTCCTCTTAGAAATAATGAAATCTGCTCAAGGTCTCATGACTCGAAGGGTAAAGCTAAAGACTTGAACCTCATAATCCAGAGCTCTTTCTCCTTCAGCATATTGTGTCTCAGTGAAGAGGAATTGCCTCCAGAGGCAAATAAAACTGAAAGCCACAGATAGATATTCTAAGAACAGAAGAAGGTCCTGTGAAATGTGCTTTCCCTTAACATTAAGAGAGTGTTTACTGTGTGACAGGAACTTTGCTAAATACTTTTCATGTGTTATTTCATTTAACCCTCACATAGCCCTATGAAGTAGATCTTATCCCCATTTTCAGGTGAGGTGCCTGAAGCTCAGAAAGGTCCCACAACTAGTAATTGATAGAGCCAGGATTTGATATTGGACTCTAGAGCTGAAGTTTGTCACTTTGCTATATTGTCTCTTTTAACCTCAACCATGAGACATGCCCTTCTGTCTGATCTTTTTGAACCATTTGTTGCCTTCATATAGAGTGAGTCTGTAATGTCCTCTATTGGCACTTAAACTGTGGCAGATGTCACTGTGGTAACAAGTAACCCCCCAACCCCTGACCGCCATCATCATAGATGGAATGGTTGCCTTTCTTCATTTGAATTGGGAAGAAAAGACTAAGCCGAGGAGGAGGTTACTGAACTTTACTTGGTGGTGTGAAGGCATTACTGGGTATTCTAAAAAGGAAAAAACAAGCTGGCCAGGGTTTGGCTTAATTTACTTTTCTTATTCAGTAAATCAGTTTCTGTCTTGGGAGGCACAGGATCTAGTGCCTAGAAAGCATAAGAAGGTTATGGCATGAACCTAATAGGGCGGTTAAATAAAAGTAACTATAAGGCAGCTCTGATCTGTATGAAATGGTAGCAGAGATCAGAACTGGCCTACGAAATTTCTAGGAAGGAGCAGTTCCTTCCAGTGGGGATTATTAGAGAAGGCTTTACAGAATTGTAATGCTGGAGTGGCCTAAAAAATAAAAAAGGTTAGAAAGGCACATGAAAAGCAAAGCAAAGGATTTCTTTTTTTTTTTTTTTTTCCTTTTTTACTGACCGGTAACGGGATTGCAACCCTCGGTGTCACGCCCGTACCAGGGACCAGCAACGGGATCGCAACCCTCGGTGTTGAGCCCGCACCGCGCTCAGCCAGTGAGCGGGAACCGGTCTCCACATGGGAACCGAACCCTCGGCGGGAGCGCCACCGCACTCCCAAGCGGCGCACTCTCCAGTGCGCCACCGGGCCGGCCCAAAGCAAAGGGTTTTAATTAAATATGGAAAATTAAGTACATGATTCTTGTTTGCTCCCTCCAAAAATCCATTAAAATGACAGTAAAGGAATTTTTTTTAAAAAGGCACATGACTCAATGATAAGGAAAACAGGAGGTGACAATGAATGAAAGATGCCAACATTTTGGAAAACGAAAAGTAGCAGAGTGAAAGGTGACTTAACAAGGCAGAATGAGTTGGGTTCTACCTGCTGAAGGGGTTATGAACAAGCCATTGTGCCTTTCTGAACCCAGAAAAGGCTCAGCACCTCAGAGGAGGGTGAGGACTGAGGCTGAGAACTGGGAGTGGGGTGGAGGGAGATTACACAAAGATCTGTATAAGAAAAAGAGCCTCCCAGGTCCTTACCTCATCGGATACAGCTGGATGATTATCCCTACTTCTCCCCTGCAAGAAATGGGAGATTCAAGTCTCTGGAGAAATGGTGAGGAGGAAATCATCAAAGAAATTCTTTTTTTTTTTTTTAAAAAAGATGACTGGTAAGGGGATCTTAACCCTTGACTTGGTGTTGTCAGCACCATGCTCTCTGAAGTGAGCTAACCGGCCATCCCTATATAGGGATCCGAACCCGTGGCCTTGGTGTTATCAGCACCACGCTCCCAAGTGAGCCACAGGCCGGCCCTAAAGAAATTCTTAAGAAGGTTTCCTAAATCGAAAAGTCATGAGTTTCCAGACTGACGAGGCCCATCAGTAACCAGCATAATGAATGAAAAAGCCCATGAAGTTTCACAGTGTCAGGAAGAAATCAAACTATCAGAGCCTTGGGACTCGGCAGTAGGGATGGGGGTATTAGGTTGAAAATGAGGAATTAAGTGAAAGTATATGAGTGGTGGGACTCTGAACATCAGCACACACTGTCATGTACCCTCCAGGCAAAAGCAGCAAAAAAAGCCTATGATCAGTTGGTTAGAGCATGGTGTTATAACACCAAGATCGAGGGTTTGTATATTTTGCACAGGCCAGCTGACAAAAAATTAACTCAGCTACATATTGCACTTAGAAAATTAAAATTCAACAAAAAAGGCCTATGAATACAGATATTTTTGGTTTTCTCCACACACAAAAAAGTTAGCTTTCCCCCCACTTGATCATCCTACAGTGAAACCTATTAGTTAATAAGCCTTGCACATAGACTGAGCTTCCAGTCAACTTTTTAGTCTCTCACTGTTAAATGTGAATAGATGGCCAAGCACCATCAAACATTTGAGAAATCTTCCAACATGAAAGGGAGAGACCAGAACAAACAAATAGAAAATTGGAACTGGGCTGGCCAGTTAGTTCAGTTGGTTAAGAGCATGTTGCTGATACAACAAGGTCCGGAGTTCGATCCCTACACTGGCTACCCCCCTAAAATAAAATTGAAACCAAGGAAACAATGGTAAAGTAGGGAACTTTTTTTTTTTTTTTTTTTGTCCTTTTTGAGACCGGCTGCACTGCGCTCAGCCAGTGAGCGCTGTGAGCGCACCGATCATCCCTATATAGGATCCGAACCCGAGGCGGGAGCACTGCTGCGCTCCCAGTCCCAGCGCCATACTCTTCCGAGTGCACCACGGGCTCGGCCCAAGTAGGGAACTTTTTGAAAACTTAAGGGGGAAAAAGCTATAATTACTATTCTGAAAACTCAAAAAGGGAAATACTGTATCTCTGAAGAAAGTGCCATGAAAGAAAGAATTGGAGAACAAGAAAGTTATTAGAAATTAAAAATGAATAAATTGTTTCCTTCCATTGAGAACTGCAGGACAAATAGGAGGGAGACATTTTATTGTATTTCCATTATCTTTATATACTTTTAAATTTTGAATTGTGAATAGTTTACCTGTTTTATATTCAGTAAATATATTGAATAAGTAAATGGTTGAAAGGATTGGAAATAATTTTAAGAAAATCTTGCAAAAAAGGTGAAATTATTAAAAAATAAAAGGGAATGGATGATAAAGGAGAAAAGGATTAGAAAATTAAGGATCAATCCAGAAGGTCTAGCATCTAATGATTTGCAGAAAGAATAGGAAAAAGGTAGTGAAAACATTACTAACTTGAGAAATTATTGTTGAATTTCTAGATAGGAAGGGCCCACCAAGTTCTTAGCACAGTGAGTGAGAAAAGGTCTTCACCTAAGTGTATCACCATGGGGGCTGGCCCGGTGGCGCACTGCTACAGTGCACCGCTTGGGAGCGCGGTGGCGCTCCCGCCGAGGGTTCG
>NW_007727549.1:64916-67501 GCF_000696425.1 Galeopterus variegatus
TTCGGATCCCACATACAGACCGGCCGCTCACTGGCTGAGCGAGGTGCGGGCGCAACACCGAGGGTTGCGATCCCGTTGCCGGTCCCGGTCCTGGTCCAGTACGGGTGCGACACTGAGGGTTGCAATCCGTTGCCGGTCACGAAAAAAGACAAAAAGGAAAAAAAAAAATAAGTGTATCACCATGAAATTTCAGAGCCCCAGGGATAAATAGAACTTCCTAAAGGCTTCCAGAGAGAGTAAAAACAAGCGTACTTTCAATCCCTGGTATCTGCCGGCCAACAAGAACAAAGAAAAGTGAAAAAAGTTTGAGAAAAATGAGATCAAACTGACCACTCATTATCAACACCAGAAACCAGAAGACAATGGAGTTACGCTTTTACAATTCTGAAGGAAATTTATTTTCAACCCAGAATCATAAATTTTCAGGTATGCACGTTCTCAAAAAAAAAATTATTTCTCATGCTTCCTTTCAAAGGAAGCTACCAAAGGATGTACTTTACTAAAACAAAGGAGTAAAATATCCAGGAAACAGGGAATCCAACACGGAGGAAAGGTAAAGGCAATTCTGAGGGTGCCTAGAAATACCAGGATGACAGCTCTGCATAGGCTGAGACAGTCTTCAGTGCAGACCAAAGCAAAAGAGTGGAAGGCTCCAGAGAAAAATGGAACTGATGCAGATCCCCATACAGGCAACCACCAGAAAAGGAAAAATGGAAATGATGGATTATCTAAAGATTTTACTGTGCAAACAAAATGTGTATTGAGACTCTATTAGATTATGTGGGAGGAATTAGTGATAGGTACAATATATAAAAAAGCAAGGCAATGATTAATGCCAGGAGAAAAAAAGTTGTAAAGGAAACATAATCATGGAACACATGGCTTAGCAGTGAATATTTACTCATAGTTAAAATAATGTCAATACTAAGTACTATAGTGACTTAACCAAAAAGTGTGTGATTTCACTATTTTAAGAGGGTAAGCAAAGGTGGAAGAGAGATCATCAATCAAAATTGGAAATCAATAAGCAACGTCTAGAAAGCATAAATTATGAAATACAAGGGTACTTCAAAAAGTTCATGGAAAGATTTGTGTAATCTTTTAATTCTACTTTTCCATGAACTTTCTGAAGTACAAGCTAAAAAAGAGTATTCTGAGGGAGGGAAGAGAAATGGGACAGGGGACTGCTGTGTTTGTTAAGAGCTTTCTCAATACTATTTGACAATGCATACATATTACTTGGATTAAAATTTAAAGGAAGTAAAGAGGAGGGTAGGAAGTGAAAATATATATATGAGGTTTGTGCAAGGGCTAGAAAGTGGGTTCATTTAGCTGGAGTAAAAACTTTGGCCAGGATATAATGAGACAAAAGGATGTAAAGGTAGGTAGAGATTAGATTATGAAGGGCCTTGAATATCATGCTAAGGATACTTGGAAGGCACTGGGAAATGTGGAGAGGTTTCTGAGCAGCTGAGTTATCTGAAAGAGGTACTTTAATGATAATTTGGCAACAGTGTACGAAAGAGTGGGAGGAACTCATACTTGTTACTGTAGCATAAAAGGCCCTATGTGAACTGCCCCCTGTCTACCCTTCTAGTCTGATCTACCACTGTCCCTGTCCCGTTAGTCATAATGGTCTTCTTGTTCCTCAAATGTGGCAAGCTCATTCCTGCCTTGAGCCTTTGTACTTGGCTGTGCCCTCTGCCTGGAATACCGTTCCTCCAGATCTCATAGCTGCTTCTTCCTTACTATTTCTAGGTCTTGGCTCAAAGGGAAGAGGCCTTCTCTGACCACCCACAATCATCTTTCCCCTGTCATATCATTCCATTTTATCTTCTTTGTAGCTTTTGTAACTCTGAAGTTATTTGTTTACAAGCCTATGTGCTTCCTTCCAGTCGAGTGAAGGTCCTGACCGAGGGCAGCCTTGTCTGCTATATATCAGGCAGGATGCCTTGTATATAGTAGGCACTCAGTATTTGTTAAATGAATTAAAAGCTAAGGGGCGAGGAGATCTGTTAGGAACTGGTCATACCTAATTCTGGTTTCAGATTTACTGTCCCAGTCATGCCCATATCCATTCATTCTTCATTCAGTCCATTTATTAAGCCACCACTTTGCACCTAGGCGCTGAAGTTTTAAGGAGGAATCAGAATTCGATCCTGTCCTGCCCTCAAGGAGCTCAGTGTAGTCGACTCAATGACAGCAGCTGTGCTTTTCAGTAGACCCTAGAGAGCCCGTGTTGAGGTCACTCTCCTCTAGTAATCCATAGTCAGATCCACCCCCTCCCCCAGACCATCTCTGGGCAGCAAAGCGACCCGGCATTCCACCCCTCCCGGGCTGCAGAGGAGCCACCGATCCCACTCGGGTCCAGAGTCAGAGCCTTGAAGGGTCCGGGAACGCGGCCATCCTGGTGAGATCTCCCATCTTTGGGGACCTGGGACCGGAGCGCAGGAGCCCGAGAGCCGCCGCACGGCCGGCGGGCGGCGTGTCGCGAGGCCAGACTGAGGCCCGGCCATCTGCCGCGAAACCAGAGCAGCTCGGTGGCGGCCGGGGGCGGGGCCGCGCAGGGGCGGGGCCGCGCAGGG
>NW_007727549.1:68005-125164 GCF_000696425.1 Galeopterus variegatus
CCGGCCCGGCCGCCCGAGCAGGCCGCGCGCGGGCCGCCGGGCCCGAGGCCGGAGCCATGGGCGAGACCAAGATCATCTACCACCTGGACGGGCAGGAGACGCCGTACCTGGTGAAACTGCCGCTGCCCGCCGAGCGCGTCACCTTGGCGGACTTTAAGGGCGTTCTGCAGCGACCCAGCTACAAGTTCTTCTTCAAGTCTATGGACGACGACTTCGGGTGAGGATGGCCCCCGCCCCGCCTCCGGGGAGCCCCGGCCCCTCTGCCTTCTATCTAGGTCCCGACGCGGCCAGTTTGGACTTCCCTCGCTAGGCTGGCTTCTAGCCCCACTCTGGCTTCTAGAGGGCGACTGGGCCCATTCGGACCCCCCTTGGCTTTTTGGGGGGCTGGAGTTACAGCTCTTCTGGGGACTCCCCCTTGGCCTCTTGAGGGGGGACCTTGGTCTCTCTAGTTTAGGGGGACATCCAGTTCCCCAAGAGCAATCAGAGTTCCTGCAAGCCAAGCCCCTCACCTTCTCAGAGACCAGTGGCCACATAGACACACACCCCCAATACCCAATTCCAGAGCGTGTCCCCAACCCTCCTCCTGCCGGGGTAACCACCTTTTTAGCATAAACTTGGGGTGTTTGGCAGTCGGCCTTGGCCCTCATCTTTTTAGCTCCCCAACTCAGAGCCATATTTGGAGTACCCTGCATCTGAGGGCTATGCTGGGGGACTTTGAACTGGGGGGAGGGGACTTGGAGGGTGCTCAGACCAGCCTGGAAGCTAGGGTCTACAGACCTGGTGTTTACTTAGCTGTCTCCCCTCTCCCTTGGGGGCTCTTCGGGACGTTGTCAAGGGAGCAGAGCGCCTGGCCCCTGAGGAGGAGTCTTCACTGACCCAGGTGCCACTCTCCCCTCAGCATTGGCGCCGTTTTCCTCTAGATGGTGGCCAAGGGGAGACGTGGGGAAGAGTCTCTGGGTGTTCTTCCCCTCCCGGCGGGGTCTTCCCTCTACCCAACTCGGGCGGAGTTTGGAAGCAGCTCCTTCCCCTTTAAGAGGGGATGGAATGTTGAAGCCGGAAGGTTCTGTAGCAGCTGGCCTGGGAGGGGGAGCCTGGTTGATCCCCTCACCCCTCCCCAACTCCCAGGGGACTGGGGGATGGGGAGGCCCCCACACTAACTGGGCGCTGGGCCTGGAGGCTGTGGGGAAGGCCTCACTGGGCCTTTCAGGCCTGAAGGCCACCTCCCCAGCTCTAGCCCAGGGCTTGCACTGCTCTTTGGAGCTGAGACCCCAGAGCTAAGTGAGGGGAGACATTCTTCTCCCTGGTGTTTGTCAGCCTGGCTTCTCTCCCAGGCCCCAGGCCCTCCTAGCCCCAGGAAGCAAGCACCTTCTATCTGCTGCCTGGCATGTTTTGTTGTCACCTTCCACCCTGGAACTATGTGTGAAAGTGCTTTGTCCAGTGGGGAGTGCTATCTATATTCTGACTATTCTTGTTTCTGTTGTTCCGCCCCTGGGTCAGGGTACTCCTGGTGGGTGATGATTGTCTGGCTTCAGTCCAGAGGCAGACAACCCTGATTGGAAGATTCTGAAGAGGGATCGATCTTGAAGGGGTGGGGGGTGACTTGAAGAGGGGATGGATGCCTTGGCTTGGCAAGAGAAGAATGGGGTTAGAGGGGACCAAGATACTGCCTCAGGATATGGGATGGGGGGAAATCAGCCATAGTCCAGTGTGCTGGGGCCCACCATGGGGACAGATGCTTTGAGGGACTAGAGTAGGCCTGTGTCTCCACCCCCCACTTATCCCTGGGCACACTCACTGGGTCTTGCCGTTGCCTCCTAAGCCTAGACCTCTTTGGGCTGCCTCCCACTCTCCCAAGGCTGCGGTTGAGCCCGGCCTTATGCTGCAGTCATAAGAGGGGGCCCCTATTACATCTGCTCACTGTTTACTTAATATTTTTCTTTAAATCAACCATCAGTCCATTCTTTTTCTCACCTCGACCCAATCAGTAATATGAAATCACTGGTCTGATTTTTTATTTATATTTCTGTCTAAAATATGTTAAAAATAAATATTTAACTGTTGAACTAAGCCACGTTTATTCATGTACCACCTGAAGCCATCTTGTATATATCAGTGGTACTTGAACTACCCTTTACAAAATATCAGAGTTGACCATTTTAGCTGGGTTGAGAACAATGTGCTAAAAATGAAGTGGAGAAGATTGATTCTGTTTTTATCCCCAGAAGGAAAAATGAATAGGAGACCTAGTAGGGCTATCTTGTCACAGAGGTCTAATAGCGGAGGAGTGTATATATATTTCATTTATTTAACAAACTCTTTTTATGGTGCTTACAGTGTGCAAGGCACTGATTTAAATGCTTTTTAATCTTTGCTCATTTAATCCTCATAACAGCCCTGTGAAATAAGGAGTACTATCCCAGTGTACAAATGAGGAAACTAAAGTACAGAAAGTTTAAGTAACTTGCCCGAGGTCACACGGATAGTAAGTGGCAGAGCTTGATTCGACATCAGGAACCTGGCTCCAAAGTCTAAAGCCTTTTTTTTTTTTTTTTTTCCTTTTTGTCTTTTTTTACTGACCGGTAACGGAATCGCAACCCGCAGTGTCGCGCCCGTACCGGGGACCGGCAATGGAATAGCAACCCTCGGTGTTGCAGCCAGTGAGCGGGAACCGGTCTCCACATGGGATCCGAACCCTCAGCGGGAGCGCCGCCGCGCTCCCAAGCAGCGTACTCTCCAGTGCGCCACCGGGCTGGCCCCAAAGTCTAAAGCCTTAATTGTAGTTGTTATTATTATCATCATTTTGCAGATGGCATCCTCTCCAAGGGAGGTGGTAAACATTAGTAAGCTATAGAGGTGATAAAGCCACCGCTGATCCACAAAAGGAGGGCCAGGTGGAAGCTGGCAACCCTGACTGACTGAAAGGGAAAGTAGGTCAGAGGAGGAAGGCTCACTGTAGACTCACCCTCTGAGGTTCTGGTTGTGAGGCCTGAGGACTTCCCAAGCCCCATCTGGTCTCCAGAAGTACTTGTCAAGCTCAGGGTAGGCTCAGCCATCTTAAATTATTTGAGAAATGGAGAAAGGATAAACATTTCAGCACTGAGAAGATGGTAGATAGAAGAATAAGGTATTCTCTGCTAGTCTGCCTTGAGCTGTGGAAGGGGGCAACATGGCAAGTTGGACCACTATGTTGCTCCTCCCTTCATGTCACACACTGACCTCCCTCTGGACCTTCTGCCCAGAGCACTCTTCTTCCCCTGTCTCCTCTAAGTTCAAATTCTCCTGTCCTCTAGGTTGAGCTTCTTCGTGAGAACTATTGTGGCACTTTATCCTCTTTGTCCTTACATCCCTACGCAGCTCCTAACTAGGACTGACACCTAAGTAACACTCAGCAGACATATATCCACTGAACACATCTGCTGCTGTTACAGCTCTGACCACTTTCCACTTGAAATACATTTACACGAACTACCCACTGGACTGTAACCTCTCTGAAAAAAAGGCTGGCTCCAGACCTAATGCTTTACAAGGTCTATATCATGGCAAACACAGGACATAAAACCCACTGGGCTTTCGACAGAAGCTTTTTAATTGGATGCATGATGAATGATGAGCAGATTCTTTTGGTCCCTGCCCTTCAGGAACTTACACCTAGTTAGAAAAAGAGTGTGTCTATACTGGCCAGCCACCCCCCACCCCCCAAAAAAAAGTGTTTGTAGAAAGAATGCCAAACATACTTTGAGACTGTGGATCCTGCTAAAAAATTAACAAACTTAGTAACTAGCTTTTATGATATTCCTAGACCATGCCAGGCATTTAAGAATCCCATTTACCAGGATGAGACAAAACCTTGGAAAAGTTAAGGAACTTCTCTAGATTAGGAGGGCTAGTAAGTGGTAGAATTGGAATATGAACCCATTATTTGTCTGATTCTACTTGGAGTATGTGTATGTGTGTGCGTGTGTGTAAATGCTATGGAACCCTGAGCCATTCGGCTCCACGGTGGGAGGGTAAGGCCTGTCTGAAGTCCCCAAGGCTGCCGAAGATCAGCTGATTTTTGTGAGTCAGCAGAGCCTTGGCGACCTGTCAGTGACCCCCAGAAAGAGGAAACATCTGTAGTGTGGAGCAGTGTGGTGGGGCCTGCTAGGGAGGGGGAGTGGGGATTCAGCAGCGGATTCCCACCACAGGGAGACCCTCTCCAAAGCAGATCATAGAGCACATGCCATGTGGCCCACACATCCCCTTTTCCTATGAGTCGCAGTTCCCAAGGAGAGCTGCAAGCTTGGGGTACCATGTGGCCAGACTGGCTGGTGGGTCTGAGCTGCCTCTATGTCTTTTCTTTCCAGCCTATTTTGCCTGTAGGCTTTCTGCCATGGTGTACTTGAGCAGGATGATTTGAGCTGCTTTCTTAGAGTCACTGTGGGATTGGAAATGGTGGAGGAGCTAGAGCTAGATGGGAGGGAAGAAGTCGGGCTCGGCCTGCGTACTTGGCTGTGAGTCCAAGAATGTGAGCATCACAAAGAGCCAAGCACGTTCCTGGCCCTGGGCAGAAGCTGCTCTAAGAGCAAGGGAGGATTAGGCTTCCCAGCCTCCTTCCTTGCTGTTCTTTTTCTCTGCTCAGAACTCCAGTCATGTGTCTTGCTCTTACCCCTGGTCAGGTCTTCCCAGTCTGTACTGGGTGTTTGAGAGTCTAACAATCCTCAAAGTTTTCCATTCCCTCCCTTGGCCCCAGTCCGTAACTGGTGTCTGACTTCTTGCCTTACCGCATTCCCCAGGCCAAACTACATGCCCATGACCACATCCCAACCCCCTCATGCCTCACGGCACTGTCCCACCACTACCTATCCTCCACACAGACCCTCATTACCTCTGTCATTGTGCAGTAAACAATGTGAAACAGTGGAAAGGGTATAGGTTTTGGAGTCATACTAGCCTGGGGTTGAATTCCAGCTCTGATACCTACTAGTTCTGTGACCTTGGATGAGTTACTGAATGTTTCTCAGTTTCCTTACTCATGAAATGAGGATCATATTGTCTACCTAATGAGGCTGGTGTGAACATTATATGTTGTAATTATAGGGAGATAAGATAGTATGATAGGTTAAAAACTATAGACTTTAGAGTCGGAATGACCAGAATTGAAATCCCAGCTCTTCACTTCCTAGTGTTGTGAGTTTAGGTGAATTACTGAACCTACTGAGCTTAGTTTCCCCATCTGTACCTACTTTATGGCATTGTCGTATTAAATGAAATGATACACAGTACTTAGCATAGGGCTTGGCCCATAATACATGCTCGATAAAAGAATACAACCATTACTGTTAATTATCATAATGTCACATGCGGGATGTCCAGTAAATGTTTTCTCTCCTTCTCTTTCCTCATTTCCTTAAATTCCTTATCCACACCTCCTAGAACAATGTCAGGATTCCCAGTTGAGAAGGGAAGGACAATAATAATTGTGTGCTTTTTCCTAATTTCCAGCCCAGGAAAGTCATATTGGCGGTGGGTAAAGCACTCAGGAGATTCTAGGGAATGGCTTGAGGGACAGTGATTTCAGTTGTAATTTGCGATCACCTGGTGACTGAGAGGGTACTCCAGGAAGGCCTAGGCAGGCTGGTGTCTCCCAGGTAGTGCTAAAGTACTGTCCCTGGGTTACTCCCATCCCTGCTCCCATTTGAACAGTCTTGTATTGATGATTTGATTCCCAGCTTAGGGAGGAGGAGCCCCTGAGAGTTGGGACTGGGGGGACCCTCCAATTTCCACCCCAGAAAGTTCTCTCTGACATTTCTCTTTCCCTGCAGAGTGGTGAAGGAGGAGATCTCAGATGACAATGCCAAGCTACCCTGCTTTAACGGCCGGGTGGTGTCCTGGGTAAGGAGACCTCAGCCTTCCATCCTCCTGCATCCTTGTGCTCGGCTGGAGGGAGGAAAGGCATCTCTGAGATTATAGCTGGTGGTTTTATGTTTCAATATCTGAATCTTCTTTTACTTTTCTTTTCTTTTCTTTCTTTTTTTTTTTAAAGATGACCAGTAAGGGGATCTTAACCCTTGACTTGGTGTTGTCAGCACCATGCTCACCCAGTGAGCTAACTGGCCATCCCTATATGGGATCCGAACCCATGGCCTTGGTGTTATCAGCACCGCACTCTCCCAAGTGAGCCACAGGCTGGCCCCTTCTTTTACTTTTCCAACTGAACTGTTTATCATCCCAGATTCTATAGCCTTAATGAAAAGTGGGATAGCGGTGGGAAGGGGGAAAAGGGAGAGACAGAAACACACAGTGGAGACAATAATGTCTCCTATGCACCTTGAGACACTGCCTCAAGTTCCCTTCTGTCACCTACTGTTCTCTGCCTTGGACCTTGGACCACTGACCCTTGTTCTTTGCCCCTACTCCACTTCACCAACCCATGCCTCCAACTACCCCATCAAGCCAGCCATTGGGTCCACTCTGCATCTCAGCTGCCCTTGCGTAGTCCTGTCTCTTCTCCTTTGATGTTTTCTGCCTTATTCTCCCCAGGCTTTCATGCCCTGCTAGAGCCAGCTATCCCCTTTCTCCCTGGTGACCCCTGTAACATAGTACCCACTCATTTTCTCCTCATCAGCTAGTGTCAGCTGAGGGCTCGCACCCAGAGCCAGCCCCCTTCTGTGCTGACAACCCATCAGAGTTGCCACCGCCTATGGAGCGCACAGGAGGCATCGGGGATTCCCGACCGCCATCCTTCCAGTGAGTGTGAACTGAGGGTGGGGAGGGACCATGGGGGAGGGCCACACCAGCTCAGCCCAGGGCTGGGGGAGGGAGCCCCCAGCCTTCCCCCTCCTCCGTAAGTGTTCTCTTCTCTGCAGCCCTCATGCTGGTGGGGGCAGCCAGGAGAACCTGGACAATGACACAGAGACAGACTCCTTGGTGTCTGCACAGCGAGAGCGGCCACGCCGAAGGGATGGCCCAGAGCATGGTGTGTCTTCCCTGTACGGGAATGCCTCCCCCCGCCCCATACCATCCCCATAGCTTCCACCCAGCTACCCCCTCTTTTCCCTACTTCCTGGGCTTGGGATATGCCTGGCCCTCTCTCCTCCCTTTTCTCTTGCATTGGGCACGGGGCTAACCCAGCTGCCTCCATCCCCTACAGCAACCCGGCTAAATGGAACTGCAAAGGGGGAGCGGCGGCGAGAGCCAGGGGGTTATGATAGCTCATCCACACTTATGAGCAGCGAGCTGGAGACCACCAGCTTCTTTGACTCAGATGAGGATGACTCCACCAGCAGGTGGGGCTTTAGTTTCATGGGTACTGTGGGGCCCCTGAGGAGCCCTGAACCCTGAGGATACTGGGCCCTTGGGAGGGATGAGGACTTTGTGTTGGGGACCTGGGCCCTGCAGTGCCTCTCATGGGGCAGGGCTGGGCCAGCCCGGTGGGGAACGACTGTGGGCCCCACAGGTTCAGCAGCTCCACAGAACAGAGCAGCGCCTCACGCCTGATGAGAAGACATAAGCGGCGGCGGAGGAAGCAGAAGGTTTCTCGGATTGAGCGGGTATGGGGCCCGGAATGCTAGGTTTGGGTGGGGGAAGATTGTGAGCCCTTCCCAGGCAGGGCCAAGGCTTGTTCTTCTTAGATCCCTTCCACCTGGCTCAGTGTTTACAACCTTAGAGGAGGGGGAGGAGGTACTTAGAGCTCACCTTGAGGAGGAGCCAGGTGGGAGCAGTGAGTTCCTGCCACTCCTACGTGCTGCTCAGGACCTCTGTCTATTCCAGTCCTCGTCCTTCAGCAGCATCACGGACTCCACCATGTCACTCAACATCATCACAGTTACTCTCAACATGGGTGAGTCTGGTGAAACAACACTACTGAGCACCTACTACATGCCATACACTGGGCAGACTTGAGGAGTTCAGAGAGGCACAGATACGTTCTCTGCTCTCAAGGAACTCTTTCATAAATACCAACTGATACATATCCTGATCATTTCAGTATCTCATGATCAGGGCTGTGAAAGAGATAAGCACAAGGAGTGGTAGAAGCAAAAGATGGTATCAGGGAAGGCTCCCATGATTTCTGAGTGCTCCACTCATTCCCATCTTCAGCCATTGCATCCTTGCTCTGATTTCTGACTTAGGTACTCTCTTTAGAAGACAGCTAGATGTAGGGGGCTGGCAAGTTAGCTCAGTTAGTTAGAGCATGTTGCTGATAACACCAAGGTCCAGGGTTTGATCCCTCTACCAGCCAGTTGCCAAAAAAATTTTAAAAAAGAAGACAGCTAGATGTAGTAAAAAGAGCCCAACTTTGGAATTTAAATCTGAGTTTGAATTCTGGCTCTGCCACTTACTGCCTTAGAAAAGTCATTTAGGGGCCGGCCCGGTGGCGCACTGCTATAGTACGCCGCTTGGGAAGCGCGGCGGCGCTCCCGCCGAGGGTTCGGATCCCACATACAGACCGGTTCCCGCTCACTGGCTGAGCGAGGCGCGGGAGCGACGCCGAGGGTTGCGATCCCGTTGCTGGTCCCGGTCCGGTACGGGGGCGACCCTGAGGGTTGCGATCTGTTGCCGGACACGGAAAAAGACAAAAAAAAGGAAAAAAAAAAAAAAAAAGATAAGTCATTTAAATTCTCTGAACCTCAGTTGACTGTTCTGTAAAATGGGACTAAGAGTCGCTGCCTCACAACCAGCAAAGATAAAATGAAAGCATGGTTATGCATGCTGAACGCAGTGCCTGACTCAGGTTTAGTACATGTCAGTTCTTGTCCCTTTCCACTCTTTTCTAATAAGGGGCTAGGAATTTGGGAAAAAACCGTGCTCCCCCATCAAGGTCTTAAATTACTTCCTGTAGAAAAGTATAACTTCTTGGGCATCTCCATTGTCGGCCAAAGCAATGAACGTGGTGACGGAGGCATCTACATTGGCTCTATCATGAAGGGTGGGGCCGTGGCTGCTGATGGACGCATTGAGCCAGGAGATATGCTGTTACAGGTATCATTGCCCACCCTGGATGGTGGTGTAGATAGGGAGTGGGAGGTGTCCCTACCTTCTATACCCTGTTCATTTAGAGGTCCATTCTTGGTGGGAGGAAGACCCTCTGTCCCACCAAACTCAGCTCCCGTTCTCCCATCCCCAACACAGCTGCTTATCCACTCCTGATCCTCTTTCACAGGTAAACGAGATCAATTTTGAGAACATGAGTAATGACGATGCAGTCCGGGTACTGCGGGAGATTGTGCACAAACCGGGGTATGGATGGAATGGAGCATTGGGGAGGAGGGGACAGGCATTTCTGGCTGTCAGGCAAGGAGCTTGGTCTGTCCTCCACACATCATACCCTCACTAGGACACCCTTGTTTTCAGGCCCATCACCTTGACTGTAGCCAAGTGCTGGGACCCAAGTCCACGTGGTTGCTTCACATTGCCCAGGAGTAAGTGGATGGGGGACTCAGCCCTAAAGCTGGTGCTTGGCATACGTGCACCCTCTTTCCTTTCTTCTTTGTCTTCCTGAATCCCCATACCTCTCCTGTTGGGCCCAGCAGTGGAAAGGGTGGGCAGCACGTGACCCATCATCCTCCCTGCAGGCGAGCCCATCCGGCCCATTGACCCTGCGGCCTGGGTCTCCCACACTGCGGCCATGACGGGTACCTTCCCTGCCTACGGCATGAGCCCCTCCCTGAGCACCATCACCTCCACCAGCTCCTCCATCACCAGCTCCATCCCTGACACAGAACGTGAGTGTCCATCCCTGTCCCCTGGGCCCAGCAGACAGGGCCAGGTGGGAGGGATTGATGAGGGCCCACATGGAGATTCTTGCCTGAGCATCAGAGAGGGCCAGAGAGGGGACTCAATTCATTGCAGCAACTGCAACTTCCCCCAGTGGCCACTCCCTCACCAAACAGTTTTCCTTCTGAACCTGTATTGAGCACCTCAGGAGCCTCAGTTTCCTCTCATAAAATGGGACTAACAGTCTACAGTTCACCAGGTTCCTGTGGGTTTAATGAGAGGATATAAGTGAGGCATTATCACAGTGCGTGGCATAAAGTAAGGACTCTATAAGTTGCTGTCATCCCTGTATTGGTCAGCTGCCAAAAAAAAAAAAGTCTGCCATTTTTTTATTATCATAATATGCACATTATACATTGTGCTAATAAGCACCTTCATTTACATTATTTAATTCTTTTTTCAAATATCCACGTAAGTAGGTATTAAAATCTCCATTTTTACAGAGGGGGAAACTGAGTATCCAAGAAGTCAGTAATTTGCCCAGCACTGGTTCCATAATGATGGTAGAGCTGGAATGTAAACTGTCTACCTAACTCCAAATCTCCTTCTGCCTCACCACTCTGCCTCTCACCCCCAGGCCTAGATGACTTCCACCTGTCCATCCACAGTGACATGGCCGCTATAGTAAAAGCTATGGCCTCCCCTGAATCAGGGCTGGAGGTTCGCGATCGCATGTGGCTCAAGATTACCATCCCCAACGCTTTCATCGGTGAGAGAGCCCCATGGTGGGATGAAAGCTGGTGGGGAGTGATGGGGCAGGGCAGGGAGGAGGGCGGCAAGAACTCCCTCGGGTCACTCCTTTGAGCTGGTACCTCATAGCTTCTGTGAGGCCAGATAAGCCAAGTTAGGTGGGCCTCCTAGTCAACTGGTAGCCTTGCCCCCAGGCTCAGACGTGGTGGACTGGTTGTACCACAATGTGGAAGGCTTCACTGACCGGAGGGAGGCCCGCAAGTATGCCAGCAACCTGCTGAAAGCTGGCTTTATCCGCCACACTGTCAACAAGATCACCTTCTCTGAGCAGTGCTACTACATCTTCGGCGACCTCTGCGGCAGTACGTGCCTCCCCTACCTTGTCTCCATCTCCTGGCTCAAAGTGGGGAGGTGTCCAGGGTTGTGGCAGCAGACTCCAGGGAACCTGGGTGGTGGGGTGGGGCAGCAAAGCTGGGGGCCGAGTTCAAGGCCTGAGAGTTCTGTAGTAGAAGCAGAGTCCAGTCTAGCCTCTTTACTTGCCCTGCATCTCCCTCTTGGGCCTGGCATTGTCTAAGTGCCTGCTCTGTGCCTGGCACCGTGCTGGTTGTTTCTAAAGCATCAATCTTCACTATCTCCTTAGAGGCCCAGCTCAGGGGGATGCTGACAGAGCAGGCCTTTTCCTTCTGACTGGTCAAGGTCTCCTCAGCTGGGAGTGTGGCAAAGGGAAGCATTGGGGGCCTAGGTAGCCCCAGGAACACACAGTCACTCCCCTTAGGACAACAGCCCAGAGGTCAAAGTGGTCATCTCTTTGGCCATGAGCCAAGGTGAGCCACTGCTTCCCTCCACCACCCTGCCCCCATGCTAGCTGCTGGCCTCTTGACAGGTTGATGGCTTGGCTGGCAGGCTCCACAGGCTGCCTCAGAGCCCCGTCTCCTGACTGCTGCCTGGGAAGACTGGGCTGGCTCACCTTAGGGCTTGGAGGAAGGTCTCGTCTGCATCGGGCAAGTGGCTGCTAGGGCAATTACAGCTCTCTCAGAGCTCTGGGACCTGGTGCAGATGGCGTGTGAGCAAGGGGTGTCCCAGGCAGGTAATCAGTCCTAGTGGCCCTTATATTCCCTTCACGGTAGTTCCAACATTGGTGGAGGCAGCCTTGCCCTTAAGGAGTGTACAATTTCCCAGGGGAGCCAGAGTCATGAAATAAGTAACGTTAATAGAGTGAGACAGTGCTGTGAAGAGCCCAGCCTGGCTGGAAATGTGGTGGAGAGCACAGAAGAGGCCCCTAATTTGTTCTCTCTTTCCCCTTCCCACCCCACTCCCACCCTCTCCAGCAGCTTGAGGAAATGTAGTCAGAGCTAAGAGCTTTCTACATGAAGAGGCCCTGAAAGGCCCTAGGCTCATTCTGGACTTGCAATGGGTATATTTTTTAGTTCTAAGTTTAGGGCAGGGCAAAATTTTACCTAAATTTCTCGAAACTGCTCCCCACTCCTAACCAATAACTTCATCTGAAAAGGTAAGGAGAAAGTAAACTCTTAGCTTCTGTTCTGGCTACAGTTTAGGTTGACCTCAGGCTGGTCATTTAACCTCTCTGGACTTCACTTTTTTCATCTGGAAAAAATGTGACAAATGACTTCTTCATAGGATTGCGGTAACATTTGCAAGAGGTGAAGTGTTTTGTATTGTGCCTAATGAATTATAGGTATGTGGTCCCTGATGGCTGTCTGGTATTCCAGCCCTCCACGTTCCCCAGCCTCCCACTCTGAGTGAATAGAAGAGAGAAAGGCCACACAAGAGTTTTGCCCCTCCTTCCAGCCTGCTGAGGAGGGAAGAGAAAGTGCCAAAACCTTGGCATAGGCCTCCAATGGACTGGCTTGGGTGTCAGGATTTAATGAGAATCTGAAATGACGATCAGGACCATCCTGAGGAAGGTCTCCCTGGGGCTGTCTCTGGTAGTGGCAGGGGGGGTCTGCAGAAGGTGTGAGCTCCCTGCCTGTGCTTTTTTCCAATTATGGCCAGAAACTACCACTGTTGCTGTCATCCAAAGCCCACCCACCTGACCTAGGGGGAGCCTCCCTCCCATTCCAGAAGTGTGGGGTGGGATAGACCCAGCTCACCCAGCCCTCCTCTCCACAGACATGGCCAACTTGTCCCTCCATGACCACGACGGCTCCAGCGGCGCCTCTGACCAGGACACCCTGGCTCCTTTGCCGCACCCAGGAGCCGCCCCTTGGCCCATGGCTTTCCCTTACCAGTACCCACCACCCCCGCACCCCTACAACCCACACCCGGGCTTCCCAGAGCTGGGCTACAGCTACGGTGGAGGCAGTGCCAGCAGTCAGCACAGTGAAGGTAAGGTGGAGGGAGACCCCAGGCAAGCTTTAGGCTTCCTTCTTAAGCTCTGAGCATCCCACATTCTGGCCCTGCTTGTCCCCCGCAGGCAGTCGGAGCAGTGGCTCCAACCGTAGCGGCAGCGATCGGAGGAAGGAGAAGGACCCAAAGGCCGGGGACTCCAAGTCAGGTGGCAGCGGCAGTGAGTCGGACCACACTACACGCAGCAGCCTGCGGGGGCCACGTGAGCGGGCGCCCAGCGAACGCTCGGGCCCAGCAGCCAGCGAGCACAGCCACCGCAGTCACCACTCGCTGGCCAGCAGCCTGCGCAGCCACCACACACACCCGAGCTACGGCCCTCCAGGAGTGCCCCCTCTCTATGGCCCCCCCATGCTGATGATGCCCCCACCTCCTGCGGCCATGGGGCCCCCAGGAGCCCCTCCGGGCCGCGACCTGGCCTCTGTGCCCCCCGAACTGACCGCCAGCAGACAGTCCTTCCGCATGGCCATGGGAAACCCCAGTGAGTTCTTTGTGGATGTGATGTGAGCAGGGCCCTTCCCCCACTTCCATCCCACACCCTCTCCGGGCCACTGAGTCCCTCTCTCCATCCGTCCGTCTTTTTTATTTTGGTACCTGAAAGGGAAATAAATGGAACTAAATCCAGGCACGCTAACTGCTCGCTGGGCTCAGCGAGGGCGGGGTGCATCTACCAATCGGCTCTGCAGCCCCTAACCCGCCTCTGACCTCCGTTTGTTCCCTCTGCCCACTAACTGCTGCCAGGACTTCCCAGGATCCTTCACCTCCTGGGACCGGACTTGCTGGTGCTGCCCCTTACTTCTGTCCGCCCCACCCACTTTTAGGAGCTGACCCCAGCCATAACCTTGGGGGCATGCTCACCTCCTTATTTATCCCCTCCTTCTGCCCCCTCAGTTGCTTTTCACCATTCATTCTGCTACATCATCCCTCTATTAACCCCACCTCTTCAGGCATGTGTGCAAATCTCTTGACTTTGCCCCACAGTACTGACACCAAAAAAAATTTGCTTCACCTGCCTTCCTAACTGTTCCCCTGCCTGCTGCCTCAGTCCTGCACCTTAGCTGTAGTCACCTCCAGTGGCCATCCATGCTATCCCTCCCTGTGCCCAGCAGGGATCAGAAGCCTGGAGGGCCCTCTCGGTTGCTTGAGTGGCTAGTGGCTTCCAGGGAGCATCTCTTACTCTACTCCCACCCCATGGCTGCCTTGCATGCTGGTTCCTTCAGACCCCTAACCCTACTAACCAGTGGGCTCATCTCACCTCCCAGCCTGAAACATTTCTTTTCTTTCTTTTTTCCTCCCCCAATTTACCCTGGGCCTGGAGCAGCCAAGAATTTCGGGCTGTTTGACTTTCTGTGAGCCCCCAGCGAGGGGAGGCCCAGCCTCCGAGGAGACCAGGAACCCTGCTTCAGCAGCCCCTCAGGGCTTCCCAAGGATGTCCAGCCCCCACACCCACACTTCAACATATTGAGTCACTAGGCTTCTGGGAAGGGACCCCAGCTTTCTTTACCCATTCATGGGAGACTCTTCTTTCCAGAAAGAGTATTCTCTCTCTCTCTCTCTCTCTCTCTCTCTCTCTCACGCATGCACTCACGCATGCATGCACGCGCGCGCGCCTATGTGAGTTCACTTAAGACTCAGGGCTAGTCCCTGCCCAGAGGGCTGGACCCTCTGTCCCAGTCAACTCCCAGGTTGTGAGGTTGGGCCCCTGACTTTCCCCTTCCTCATGGCCTTCAAGCCTCCCACACATTTCCCCAGCATCTTCCTACCTGGATAAAGCCCATAAGCTGGGTCTTAGGCTGGGCTCAGCAGAGGACTCCCCAGGTGACTGACAGGTCATTCTCACCACCCTCCACGTGACACACCCTTCCCTGTGTTTACATCCACTATGACACCCCAGAGCAAGGACATAGGAGCCTACAGGCCAATTGAGTTTGGGCAGAAGGAATTCTGGGCCTTCTAGACAGACTTCCAAGCCCCAGGTTTTCTTTTTCTTTTTTTTTTTTGGTGGCTGTCAAGTACAGAGATCTGAACCCTTGACCTTGGTGTTACAACACCACACTCTAACCAATTGAGCCAAGCAGCCAGGCTCAAGTGCCAGGTTTTCTTTTTTTTTTTTTTAGCTTATTCTCCACTGTAAACAAATCATGACTTTCTCTTTAAGCCTCTGCTATGAATACTCCTGGCTTCCCTAAGCTCCCATATTTTCAGGGCTGGAGTGTCAAGAGTGAGATGAAGTCCTTAGGGTCCAGGCTTTGGGGTGAACTGAGGTAGGGGCATTTTGGCATTCACTCATTTAACAAATACTTCCTGAGGTTTTAGTGAGCAGAAGGCTGTGTGGAAAGTGTGACTGTGTAGTCTTGCCTGCTTTCTGGGAGCTTTGAGTTTGCTCCCAATCCAGGCCATGGCTTCTTCTAGCCACCACTACAGGGTTGTCTCCTGTACTGTCTGGTTCTGCCTTGTCCATCTCTCTTGAGAATTTCTCCACTATTGTTTATGCCTTCAGTGTCAGTGCTTTCCTTGTTCCATCTTTGGTCCACTTCTCTTTCCTCTCTATTTATTCCCAAAATGATGTCATCCATCCTGATGTCCTCAATTGCCACTGATATGCTGGTGATTCTCAGATATATAGCTTCAACTCCAACTTCCCCCAGTCTTTAGATCTGTATTTTTATTACTCTCTGGACATCTCCATGGACATGTCCATATGGACTCAGCTCATGTCCCCAACCCAAGTGTGTTCCTCCTGAATTGTAATCCTGGCTACCTTCATCACAATCTACGTAGGCTTACCAGCTAGAAATATTTATGGGCTTAAATTCCTTCTTCCCATATCTTACTAGTCATCATATCCATTCCACTCTGAAAAATCTTTCTTGCATTTGGCCCTTCCTCTCCCCTCTGTCTCTACTTTAATTCACCAGAGCAAGGGTTTTGGAGTCAGGTTATTCTGGGTTTGAATTCCAGCTCTGCTATTTTGGTTGCGTGATAGAGTTATTTAACCTCTCTGAGCCTCAGTTCCGTCGTATGTAAAATGATAATAATACCTACCTCACAGGGTTGTTGTGAGGATTTAAGTTAGATATTGTACGAAAAGTGCCTAGCACAGTGCCTGGCACACAGTAGAGTAGGTGCTCAATAAATGGTAGCTATTATTATTATTATCATTATCATTATTACTATTTACTCTAAATTAGTAGTTTAAGGTATGTTGGGAAGATAAAGCTTTTGTGAAGATAGGAGTGAAGCCTTAAGTGCTGGTTCAAGGATTAGAAGTGCCTGTTTTAAGTGCAAGGATTTCAGTTACTTAATGGCTTAATGACTGTGAACACGGTTTGAGGGAGGCCAGATCTTTGTCCTGCCATATCCTGGTTTCTGGTAGGAGGCTGCTAGGGACAGTAAGGTTTGCAACCAGGTTTGCTCTTTCTTGCCATTCCTTCCTTCCATGACTGGCTCAGTCCCTCGCAGGGAAGGCAGCAAGGTATCTCTGCCTACACAAAAGAGCCAACACATTTTTTCAGATCCTGCAAGAATCAGGCAAGCCTTTCAAGTTTGAGTTTCCTTCCTTTCAAATTTCAAGTTTCCTTCTCAGGTTGGATGTGAAGATTAATTCTGTTCATCAGAAAGTGGATTTCAAATCCCATGTCCAACTAAATTCAACTCGCCAACGGTTTTCTAAGCAATGTATGTGCCTGTCACTAGAAGGCACACACAGTCACATATGTATAGCTGAGGAGAACATGGGCACATTCATGGAAAACTTTAGCTGGCCCTGAGGAGGAGCTCACAGTCATGGGCACATTCGTGAAAAGCTTTAGCTAGTTTCTTCCAAGTATTTGCCTCCTCCCTCCTTCCCCTTTCCTTGAGTTTTGAACCCTGGTCAAAGGTTTATGTGTGGAACAAATATATGAGAAAAACTTAGGAAAACCAGAGGTGGTGATAGAAACCAGTAAATTCAGCACAGACACTTCTACTGCCAAGTCGTATGTTTGTGTGTAGAGTGAGGACAGCCAGTACTCGGACTCTGGAGACGGAAAAGACCTATAGCAATCCAAGGCTTAACAGATGGGCTTCAACGAATGACATTAATCCTCCGAGGCTCTTCAAAACGCTGAAATAGGAACAGAAAGGATTGCAGAGACTACAATTCCCAGAATGCCCAGTGAGGATGACAAAGTGGGTGGAGTGGCGTATACTGGGATGTGTGTGCCGGGTAGGGCGGGGTAAGACCACGCCTATCCAGCAGTGGGGCGGTTTCTCTAAGAGAGTCGGTAGTTGTAGTTTAGCTAAACCTAGGGAGCTTAAAATTGTAAGCGAGCAGGCCGAGGGGCCTGCCGGGATTTGTAGTCTACATGCGGGATGGGGGGGTGGGCGCGCACGCGCAGCTGACGCCGGGGCGGGGCCGCGGCACTGCGGTGAAAGCCGAGGCAGCGGGCAGGCGAGCGGGGTGCGGGCGGACATCTTGGGATCCGGAGAGTGTCTGGGCCGGCAAAGCAGGGGTCCACGGACACCAGGTGAGCTGGGGATCTGGACGTGTGGGGGGGGGGACGCCGCGGGTCTCCTGTCCCGCCGCCCAGCGTTGCCTTTCCCTGCACGACGCTGGGCGGAAAGCTGCCCACGCTCGGGAGTGGCCTCAGCCTTCAGACCCGGGAGGGAGCTGACGGTGGGGCGGGGGCGCCCGGGGCGCGGTTGCAGGACAGGCGGAGAACGGTGCCCTCCACCTGACCCTTCTGGCGCCTCCCGGGAGAGGGAGACGTACTGAAATCCTCCCAGAGCAGGTACGCCATGCGGCGCCCCCCTCCCTAGGGTCGTGACAACCCCCTTAACCACCGCCTCCGCGCCAGGGCAATTTTCCCACCTCCTAGGACAGTGACACCCCCTTGTGCCGCTTCCTTGGACTGTGACAGGTCTCTTAGCGTGCAGCACCCCTTCCTCTCAGTTCAGTGACACCCCGCGGCTCTTCTTTCTCAGACCTATGATAGTCCCCGCACCCAGTGGCACCATCTTTTCCCGTGAAGTCCTCCTCCCCAGGGCGAAAAGCCCACTACGCTCTCATGCCTGCAACTGAACTCCAAAGCAGGCTGCATCTCCCCAGCTTTCCTTTATTCACCATTGTCAATTTCCCCGCCGGTTTTTCCTCCTCAAAGCACTGACCTTTTCCATGCCGGAAACTCCTTCCTGTAGGTGCCCCCACCAGCCCTGTTTGCTGCCATGGGCTCACCTGAGTTCACTGCCTGGCTGTTGCTGCCAGTCTTTTCCCTTAACTAAATATTCCATCTCTGGCTGGGGCCCCCACCTCTGTTTGTCTGGTGCCCTGAGCTAACTACCACTTGATACCTGTGGACTTGGTTCTTTGCCCAGGGCTCTCCTCCATATTGCATTTCCTCTCCCAGCCTCTTTGGGAGGGAGGGATGGGATGCATCTACCGCCTTGGGAGACCTCTCGCTGGTCTGGGAGACTGACAGCCACAGTAAAATGCTTTATTTTCCAGTTTAGAAAAGTCTGCTAAACTGCCTCTGTGAAATTAATACTAACGTTAATCCAGGAACTCCAGAACCCAATTAACCCCTTTCTCTTCTCAAGTGGTCTAAATTTGACCCAAGTAATTTGCATAATTCAGGCATTCTGACATCCCTGCCCCTTGCTTATAGGTACTCAGACCAGAAGTGAGTGACTCTATAGGTCTGGAATCACAATTTCAGCTGGATTTTCTTAATTTTATGAAGCTACACCACCCCCCACCCCCTTCCTGCCCCCATTCTTATTTTTATTGCACTCCAGAGCTTCTTGAAAGAGGGATAGTCAGAAATAACTGTAGTCAGTGCTTGGGTCATTGACGTATAGTCTGCCTCTGCTGAGACCTTTCTTCTCTGCTCTTTTGCCTGCTTATCTGACTGCCTGGGGGAGGCTGAAGCCACATTCCCAAGTCCATGTCAGGGCCTAAGGCCTCCCTTCTCTCTTCCTCTTCCCATCCTGCACACCCTTTCCTGGAATGTTTAGACTTCTGTGAGTTAAAGAGCCAGGGGTTCAGGCCCTGCTGCCTTCTCAGAAGGGTAGTGGAGCCTGAGAAACTGGGTGATGTAAAGGTTGTGCCTGGGGGCCCCAGACCTGAACCAACTGGAATAATTCCTACTGCCATTCCTGCAGCCGCAGGCAGGCCTTCTCAGTGACTCATGGCTGGAGCCTGAGTGAGAGTCTGCACAGGAGGGGGGCGAACTCAGCTTTGTGAGGAGGGGGCGGGGGCTACTCTCTGGCTCAGCCCCAGAAGAGGGAGGGTCAAATGGCCTTAGAATCCTAGGCCTAAATCTCTCTGTTTCTGCTATCCAGTGTGGGGTAAACAGGAACTGGAGCCTGGCTGAAGGGAGGGGCATGCCTGGGAGGGCTGCAGGGTCACTTGCTGGAGGGTTGAGTCAGGAAAAAAGCTCGACAGTGACCTGCACAATCCCACAGAGGACGTTGGCAGGAGTTCTGAGGGCTTCTTTTACCCCTCCCCCTCCTAGGTCTGTTCTCAGAGCGATGGGCCACAGAGACTGAGCTGCCGCCATGATTGGAGGCTTATTCATCTATAATCACAAGGGGGAGGTGCTCATCTCCCGTGTCTACCGAGATGATATCGGGTGAGTCCCTTGGCTTAGCCAGCTGTGCCCCCTACCACCCCCCACCCCCACCCCCCCCGACTCCTAGCCTCAGCATGCAGGACCCACCACAGGCTTGACTTGGGCCAGGCCCACTGCTGGCTGCATCCTGGAAGCTCAGCTGTACAGCCCGGTTCCCATTAGGTCTGGTGGTGCTGGTTGCTAGGTGGGGCCTGTGGAATGGCTGGCTCCCACAGCCTTAGGAACTCCTGCCCTTCCTGCCCCTTGTTTCCCTTCATTACAGGCCTGGTTGCTGGAGATGGGTGCTTTTGCCCAGGCAGGTTGATTCCTCCTTTGAGGAGAAGGGAGATCTGTCTGTAGTGGGTGGAGTTAATGGCCAGGCTGGAGTTACTAATCCTTCTAAGTCTTGCTCTCAAAAGCCCTTCGCATGTTGAGAGCCTTCACTGGATCCTCTTGAAAGCCTCTTCAGACTGCCGAATCCTCTCCCGCTCCCTGACAAGTCAGGCTGCTGACTCAGCTGTTTTCAGTTCCTCTGGCCATTCCTGGAGCAGAGGTTGTAAGCTTGAGGCACTCTCCTGGTCATTGAGGGAAGGGAAGGGAGGCCAGGCTGCCCTTTCTGGTTTATCAGAGTAGACCCAGAACAGCTTTATGTCCTGGGTCCTTCACACCTTCACAAGGAACCACAGCCTTAGTTCTCATTCTGCCCCATGCTGCATGCCGCTGTTCTTTCCTGACTGAGGGGACCTATTCTAGCCTCGGTATCTCTAATGAGATTAGGCTCTGGCTGCTGCTGCCTTGTTTTTCTTCCTCAAACAGTTTGAGATTAATAGTCACAGAATGAGCCTGTTCCAGTGCCCCTAGTTGCTTGACTCCTGGCTGATGGGCTGGCCCTGGCCTGGCCTTTGTGGCTGTTTGTCCACTGGCTGGTGTTGTGGTATGAGCTAGCACTGTGATAAGACCCAGCCTGTCTGAAGCTGGCTGGCCACAACCCCCCCACCCCCATCCCTCCTGTCCTAGGTGGACCTGGGTAAGTCAAGGCCAGGTCACACACCGCCTTGCATGTCTTGTCTGCTTCCACCTCATGGTGTGTACTGCCCTCCCTGGTGTGTCATGTGTCTAACCCTCTCTCTCGTTGCTGTCACTCTCCTCTTCTTGCTGGCGTCATTTCTCTCATCCCATCTCATTGGCTGCCGTAGCAATAGGTAAGCGGCTTCTCAAGCTGCCGCCCAGGTACAGGTGGGTGGGGGGCCCTGCCCCCCATCATTGTTTTTCTTCATCATTTTTTATCCCCTGAACTTGCTCTGGAGTTGGATCCTGGACAAGAATGGGTGGCACAGTTCTATGGCCCCTTAATGCTTCTCCCCCAGTGGATTAGAGCCTTCTCTGAAGTCATGCTGGCTTTGTCTAACTTATGTGGGAATTGGCCTTCCCCACTGGTGGGATCGCTAGTGGGGGGACTGGAGAAGAAGAGTGTCTTTCTGTCCTGGGCCTGGAGGTTACTGGGAAGCTAGAGAGGTAGCAGCTGGAGTATAGCTGGGAAATTGAGGCCAGGCCTGGGAGTCAGGAACATACCTCACTAAACCTGATGAACCTCACTTTATTGAGGTTACATCCATCCTGCTGTCGTTGCCACTTCCCTATTATCATGGCCTTCAGACACCAAACCAGCTCAGGCCCTCCTCCCATTCCCCTTCTGGGAGTTATAAGAAGGGAACCACCCTAGTGCTTTAGGCATTGGTGTTAGAGTGCGTGTCAGACTCCAGCAGTGAAGAGCGTAGGGCTGTTAGCAGCTGTGGTTGATTTCCATCTGGTGAGGTTTGGTTGGGTGCTGAGCAGCCCCTGTGCACCCTTTTCCCTCAGGAGAAACGCAGTGGACGCCTTTCGGGTCAATGTTATTCACGCCCGGCAACAGGTGCGCAGCCCTGTCACCAACATCGCTCGCACCAGCTTCTTCCATGTTAAGCGGTCCAACATCTGGCTGGCAGCTGTCACCAAGCAGAATGTCAACGCTGCCATGGTCTTCGAATTCCTCTATAAGATGTGTGACGTAATGGCTGCCTACTTTGGCAAGATCAGTGAGGAGAACATCAAGAACAATTTTGTGCTCATATATGAGCTGCTGGATGGTGAGGCTGGTGGGGTGGTGGGCCTGGGGTGGGGATGACCTGACTTGGCCTGGCTTGGACGTGGGAGCAGATCTGAGGCCCCACTACATTCTGAACTTTCTTTCCTGAGTATTTGGTCTCTTGGGCTAGGATTTCTGTGCCCCTGAGAAGTCCAGTTCAAATCCAGACCTAAAGACTGCTCTGAAGTTGAACACAGAAATAGGCCAGCAGATAGGGGTAGGGAAGTTTTTGTCTTTCGGGGGCTAGGAACCTGACTCTGGAATTTGGTGGCTGGGCCTCCTGTATTCATTGTCTTTCCTTTGTGATTTGGGCCTTCACTGGCAGTCAATTCACTGACCGTCCTCCCAGCTCTCCATCTCAACAGCTGCTTCAGAGTCTGGGGAAGGATGAGATATTACAGGCTCCTTGGGGTGCACTGTTACCTCTGTTCCTCTGTAGGATGTGATTTAAGTATGTGTCTTTCCACCTTCCCAACATCTCTGTTTTCTAGAGAAAACTAGGGCTCAGGGCTTCTTGACCCCTCACCCATTGGCCATATGACTCTTCTGCGATTTCGCTATTTGAAACAAATCAAACATTTTTTTTTCTTATGAAGCACAAGTCACAGAATAAATGCTACAAAGCTGAACAACTTTGCTACAGATGATACCACATGGTCTTTAGGAGCTGTGCTGACCAGATGTGTCCAGGCCAGGGGAGGGATTGGAATGAAGGAGTCTTCAGCTTTGTCCAGAGGCTAATGGTTCCCTCGCTTTTGCAGAAATCCTGGACTTTGGCTATCCACAGAACTCTGAGACAGGCGCACTGAAAACCTTCATCACCCAGCAGGGCATCAAGAGTCAGGTACTCGGATTGTACAGACCACAGTCAAGGTGGAGCCCAACCTCCCTTCATCCCAGCTGGCCCGAGCTTTGTCTGAGCTGACTCATGAGCCTGCCTGTGACAGGAAGTGCTGGCTTGAGCCTCCTGCCATGATTGCAGGCCTATTTCACCCTGTTCAGCATCTCTGTTACTGGAAATACAGCTCAAGCAGTTTCCTTCTGCACTGGGGGAGAAGCGTGAGCAACTCTGGAGGCCTGGTATTCCTTGGGAGGAGAGAGCTTGGGCCCTCCTCCAGGATCCAAGTCTCATAGCCTTCTCTTCCTTCTTTTCTGCTTCCCCTGCTGCTTCCTGTGGGCACCTTGTTGGCCCTCGGCCTCCAGCATCAGGTAAGCTGTACCCTCAGCTTCCACCCTTGCAGCTTGCTCCATTTTCTCAAGCTCTTGCCCTGTGGGACTTGTCGGGGACAATGGGTTACAGGGTGCGGACTAGAAAGAAGCGTGGATGAGAGTAGAGAGGGGGTAGAGGCAGGATGATTGAAAGGAGAGAGGAGTGAGGCCATTGCTGTTTGCCTTTACCCCCCATGTAGACAAAAGAAGAACAGTCCCAGATCACCAGCCAGGTGACCGGGCAGATCGGCTGGCGGCGGGAGGGCATCAAGTATCGCCGGAATGAGCTCTTCCTGGATGTGCTGGAGAGTGTGAACCTACTCATGTCCCCACAGGGTGAGGGTCCTCTCATGGTGAAGCCAGAGGGGGACCAGGGTAGGATCCTGGGCCGAGCTGCCTGACTCAGATGCTCCTGTTTATCTCTTCTACCACTAGGGCAGGTGCTGAGTGCCCATGTGTCGGGTCGGGTGGTGATGAAGAGCTACCTGAGTGGCATGCCTGAGTGCAAGTTTGGGATGAATGACAAGATTGTCATTGAAAAGCAGGGGAAAGGCACAGCCGATGAAACAAGCAAGAGGTGCCTGAATTGGGAGTTGGTGGGAAAGGGTGGGCCTTGGAGAGCTCAGCGGGGCCTGATGAATCAGAAGTTCCTTCTGGACTTCATTTCCGCTGTAATTGCAAACTCTCTTCTCAAGGGTGTGCTTGGCTGATTGCTCTTGGCATCTGTGCAAAGAGAGATGAGGGGATTGTCCTCAGCCTACCGTCCTCAGAGAGCAAATCCCTTTGTTTGGTCCCCAGAACCGAGGCCTCTTCTGTACCTACTGATGGCCTCTGTCCAATGTGCCTGCAACACCTGAGTCCCAAGCAGCAGGGCTCTCAAGCAATGATGAGCTTGTAAAGCTCTCACTTGTCCTGAACTCTGCAGCAGGAAGCCCTGAATCAGAAAGCTGCATTCTGGCAGCTTTTCAAAGTCTGTGGTGTCAGCCTGGGATGGGTTGGTCTCCCAGACTGACACCTGCCACTCTCCTGTACCAATAGACCTCTTCTTCCCCTGCTTGCAGCGGTAAGCAATCAATTGCCATTGATGACTGCACCTTCCACCAGTGTGTGCGACTCAGCAAGTTTGACTCTGAACGCAGCATCAGCTTCATCCCACCAGATGGAGAGTTTGAGCTCATGAGGTGCCACGAGGGTGTGGAGGAGGCAGGGGGTGCTGCTGGCAAAGAAGGGGGGAGAGGGAGTGGGACAAGCTCTGCGGTGCCAACTCTGCCCCCCATCCCCAAAGGTATCGCACCACCAAGGACATCATCCTTCCTTTCCGAGTGATTCCGCTAGTGCGGGAAGTGGGACGCACCAAACTGGAGGTCAAGGTGGTCATTAAGTCCAACTTCAAACCCTCACTGCTGGCTCAGAAGATTGAGGTGAGAACAAGGAGCTTGGGGAGGATGAAGAACTTGTCTCCAGGAATAAAGGCAGCTGATGTCTGGGCTTGACAGAGCTCCTTATAGGTGTGTCACTTCTAGGTGAGGATCCCAACCCCACTGAACACGAGCGGGGTGCAGGTGATCTGCATGAAGGGGAAAGCCAAGTACAAGGCCAGTGAGAACGCCATCGTTTGGAAGTGAGTCTTTCCTTCATGAGGCCATAGTGTACCCTCTTATTAAGTTTCACCTTTCATCCTCTTGGTTGGGAGGCGGGGGTGCCTGTTTGCTTCTCTGGGGGCCTCTGCTTGTGCTGTCAGCCCTTACACCTGTGTGTGTATACACGCCTGCACTTGGATGTGTTTATTTTTCAAGATGCTTTAGCATTTCTCCACTTGCCCTTGTAATAGCTCTGTGAAGTAGTCAGAAATAGAGCAAAGGATAGCATGCTCATATCAAAGCAGAAACTGCAGCTCACAGTGCTAAAGGAGTAACAGACCCAAGGTTCCATAGCAAGTGGTCATCAGGGTCCTGACCACTCTTCCTTTTCCTCACACCACCTACAAGCTCCTAAGCTCTCTCCCTGCTTGAAATGGACAACCCCCCTTGAAACTCTTCCAAGCTACGGCAGGCACTTGCCGCCCATTGCCCCTTTGTTCCCAGGATCAAGCGTATGGCAGGCATGAAGGAATCGCAGATCAGCGCAGAGATTGAGCTTCTGCCCACCAACGACAAGAAGAAATGGGCTCGACCCCCCATTTCCATGAACTTTGAGGTATGGCAGAAATGGGCCCTAGAGCCATGGCAGGGTATGCTGGGAAAAATGTTAGAAATCACTCAGATCAACCTCTGCACCTAAGAAATGAGGAAACTGAGCCGTAGAAAGAGGAAGTGACTAATTCATAGACCCATTTCTTCCCCCCTTCAAACCTCTTAATACAAATTCCTGTTCACACTGAAAAAAATCTTTGATCTCTCTTGGCTTGTCATAAAACAATTCTTCTAAAAAAATTTAGATTGTTTGAATGCCAGGTAAGACAAAGTTTACTTACAGACAGGACAATGGGCTGACTTTGCTTTGTACAGATAAAACCTTTTCTTCACCTTCTTTTGTAAGTCCATAGTATTGAGCAGGATAGGCACATCCTAAGGCATCTCTTTGGTTGATGCCTCCTGCTGACTAAAGAAATTGATTCAAGTTAACACAGGCAGGGCATAACTTCAAACCCAAGTTGATTGCTAGTTACTCTTAGATATGCTTTCTTCTTTATAACCTCTTAGAGGGCTCCTAACCACCCCAGCTATTCAAACACTGTTGTAGAGATAAGGTAAGGCAGGGCTTCTGAACTTCCCAGTGGAGAGCAGCTGTGAGAGGAAAGCCACATTCCTAACTGGAGCTGTCCCTTGCCCAGGTGCCATTCGCGCCCTCTGGCCTCAAGGTGCGCTACTTGAAGGTGTTTGAACCGAAGCTGAACTACAGCGACCATGATGTCATCAAATGGGTGCGCTACATTGGCCGCAGTGGCATTTATGAAACCCGCTGCTAGCTGCCTCCAGGTAGCTAGCCCACCTCCCCACCCAACCTTCTCCACAGGTCTGGGTGCCTCCCAGCCGCCACCACACATCAGTGTCTCCTCCTCCCGCCTGCTTTGCTGCCTTCCCTTTGCACCAGCCCCTGAATCTAGGTCTGGACCAACTACATGACGAGTGGGACTGGTGGAGTAGTCCCTGGGCTCCCTTGGCAGGGTAGTTTCTGAGGTTCCTGCTCTTCCATCTGTCCTGGCCTAGTGCCAGACTCTGAGTTCTGTGACCAAAGCCAGGTGGGTCCCCTCTCCTCCACACCCTGTGGCCACACCTCTGGAGTGGAAGGGTTGGCTGCCCCTCACCTCAGAGCTCCCCCAAAGGCCAGTAACGAATCCCCAGCCCTCAATTCCTACTCTGCTTTGGGATAGTGTGAGCTTCATTTTGTACATGTGTGACTTTGTCCAGTTATTAAATCCAATAAACTCTAGAGTGGAGTTATTGGCTAAGTATTGAATCAAGAGCTACATGGGGAGGGGAACTGGTGCGACTGCTCTTCCCACATTTTCGCATGCTGGCTGCTTTAAGTAGATTTTCTATTCTGAATACTCTCAAGGTTCTTGTCTTGACTTGTCCTAATAGTTAGGCCCTTCCTGGGCCACCCAAGCCCTCATTCTCATGGTGTTGTCCCAGGTCTCCTGGCTCCTCTAGGAAGAAAACAGCCTCAAGGGTATGCCACCCTACCTGGCCCCAGGTAGATTCTTTCCCTAACTCACTTTTCAGCAGGTGTTTTTTTGTTTGTTTTGTTTTCTTCCTTTTTTCCTAAAAGATGACCAGTAAGGGGATCTTAACCCTTGATTTGGTGTTGTCAGCACCACACTCTCCTAAGTGAGCTATCTGGCCATCCCTACGTAGGGATCCAAACCTGCAGCCTTGGTGTTATCAGCACCACACTCTCACAAGTGAGCCACAGGCCGGCCCCTTCGGCAGTTGTTTTCTAATGAGTATAGATTAAGCAAGGTTAATATTTGGTTTTGCAGCCATCTGGAGAAACTGACCCCTTAATTCCATCTTTTTCCCATTTACCCAGGCTTCCCAAATCTTGGTGGGTAGGTGGTAAGGGGAAAGATTTGATTTTCCCCAGGCTTCTTTAAGTGAGCTATCTGGCCATCCCTACGTAGGGATCCAAACCTGCAGCCTTGGTGTTATCAGCACCACACTCTCACAAGTGAGCCACAGGCCGGCCCCTTCGGCAGTTGTTTTCTAATGAGTATAGATTAAGCAAGGTTAATATTTGGTTTTGCAGCCATCTGGAGAAACTGACCCCTTAATTCCATCTTTTTCCCATTTACCCAGGCTTCCCAAATCTTGGTGGGTAGGTGGTAAGGGGAAAGATTTGATTTTCCCCAGGCTTCTTACAAAACTGCTCCCTGAGGGGAATGTCCCATATTCTGCTTGTGTGCTGGGGCAGATAAAAGAGCAGATTTACCCTCACCAGTTTTCTCTTGCTAAGTTTCAGCTCTTTTAAAAAATATTTTAGAGAAGATTTCAAACATAAACAGAAGTAGAATAATATAAGGAACCCCCATGTCCCATGACCCAACTTCAACAATGATCAGCTCATGGCCAACTCCTTAATATCACATCTAATCTGTGTTCACTTAATCCAGGTGTCCTATAAAATTTTTCACAACTTGCATCTGGATCCAAATAGGGCCAGTGTCGTTGGTTAATGCTTCTAAAATCTTATAATCCATGGTACCCCTCAGCTCTGGCAATTTTGTTGAAGAAACCGAAGTTCTGTAGTTTCCCTATCAGAATTTGCCTGTTGCATCTCCGTGATGTCACTTAACATATTCCTTTTTACCTGTATTTCCTGTAAAATGGTTATTAGATCTAGAAGCTCAATAGCTTTTTAAACTTTAAATATCGGGATTGATTCCTCACAGTGGCAATACTTAATCCAAAAGGATGAATGGATAATGATGTAATTTTAGGTGCCAATTTCAGAGCCGGGTTGGAAGAATATTCACATTAAATATAAAGCAGTATCGTCATTTTATGGATATTCCTAACTTCCACCTGAGGGAATTGGTGAAAGGAAATAGCCTTTTACTATCACTTACTGAGATCCAGGGTGCAGAGAAATCTGCTTTACCGGTGAATTTACAAAGGCGTGTTGTCGATCTAGTTTTCTTGCCCTTTGCTGGAGGGTGAGGTTGTGTCCTGGGGTGACGGAAGAATTGAATGGGCATAATTCGCAATGGTTGGCTGAATTGTCATGAAGTGTGATAGGACTGAGCGCTGGTCAAGCAGGGGAGGGGCCGGGGAGAGTGGGGCACCAGGCTGAGACAAGAAGCCCCTAGGGCCCTGTGACAAAACCGGCGGATACACATAACTGAGCATTCTTCTGAGAGCTCCGGGATTGCCGTGAGTCAGCAAAGCTCTCGGCGGGCTCCAGAGTGGACTCGGCGGGGCGCGCAGAGGCACACGCACCTCGAGAGGGGACATAAAATCTAGCAAACTCAATGTGCTTTATCAGCCGCCTGTCTCTTGGGAGGCTCCCACCCGCCGGACCACCGGTGTCCCACGCCCTGATAAACCCCGAGCTCCCCTGCCCCGGCCCCACCCCTCGCCTCCCATACCTCCACCTCCCAGAAAGCAGCGAGAGTGGCACATGTGGCTAATCTTTCAGCGGAAACGGCATTGCGCAAGCGCAGAAAGGGCAGCTTCGACGTAGACTCTGAGCGGCGCGTGCGCACGGTTCCTCTAGCCCCGTTCTCTCCGCCCACCGGGTTCCGCGCACTCCGCTCCTTTCTTACGTCACTACTACGCGTGCGCTTTGGAAGGAGGTGCGAGACTTCGGGGGGAAGGGCAGGGGGCGGGCCTAGGCCGAGGTCTCACGGCGACTGCGCTGATGGGATCCCGACTGGAACATGGCGACTTGCGCCGAAATCCTGCGGAGCGAGTTCCCCGACATAGACGGACAGGTCTTCGACTACGTGACGGGTGAGCCCAACTGAATCAACTGGCTGGGGAGGCCGAAGTGAAGGTCATGGGGAAAACCTAAGGGCAGTGCCGAGGACCGCTGCCAGGGCTCACCTCTGCATGACCTCTTGTCCGGAGGGTAGGTTGAGTCTGGAGCCAGGACTGGGGCCCGTGGTTCGGTGACTGAAACTATTTGTATGTCCACCCTACCCGGTATCTTCCTCGTCCTGCCTTGCCTGGCCCAGGCGTCTTGCACAGCGGCAGCGCGGACTTCGAGTCTGTGGATGACTTGGTGGAAGCTGTGGGGGAACTATTGCAAGAGGTGTCCGGGGACAGCAAGGATGACGAGGGCATCAGAGCCGTGTGCCAGCGCATGTACAACACTCTGCGCCTGTACGTGCCAGGGAGTAGGGATTGATGGGGGCGAAGGGACGGCAAACGGTTCGGAGACAAGAGGTGGGCATGGAAGAAAGTCTGATGGCCTAAGAGCCTTTACCTTCAACTCCTAACTCTGCGCTTTTATATCCCTACCCATGTAGGGCGGAGCCACAGAGCCAAGGAAACAGCCAGGTGCTACTGGACGCTCCCATCCAGTTATCAAAGATAACAGAGAGCTATGGTGAGAGTGTGGGGAGATTTGAACCAGCTGCCTTCTGTCCTTTTCTCGATCTCCCCGCCACCCCCACCCAGCCCCCTTCCCATTGCAGCTCAGGACTCCTATCACTTTTCCACAGAAACAAGATTGTAGGAGCTAGTTGATGTCTTTACTGTGTTGAAGGTAGTGTAGGATTGGAGGGTTCTTCAGGCTCTTGGGTATGGTAGGTAGCATATGGGTTTTGTTGCTAGACAAACTTGGTTTCACCTTCTCCCCTGCCACGCCCATTTTACAACTTCTAACCAACTGTGTGATCTCGTAAGAGTTGTTTATCTGTCCCAGTCTGTATCCTTATATGTGAGATTTATTTTTTTTAGTTCATGGAGGATGATAACTATCTGTCCACTGTATTGTAAAGCTTTCTTGAAAACGTCTGTGTCTCTGCCTGGTTCATATTAATTACTCAAAATATTAGTTTCCCTTCCCTCAGGGAGAAGGTGACTGCTTTTCTTATCGCTTACAGACTGTGGCACCAAACTTCCAGGACTGCTAAAGAGGGAACAGTCCTCGGTGAGAAGGAAGAAGAAAGGGGGGGGGGTTCTGTCTATAGTAGGGGTGGGAGTTGACCGTCTAAATATTGGAGTATCTCTTGAGAGAATTTCTGAGTATGTCTTGCCTTGAGTCTTTGAGTCTGTTCATCATGCCTAAGTTGAAAGGGTTTACTTGAGGTGTTCTCTCTGGGGGTTCTTTTCTGAGCCTGCACCCTACAGTGAAGTGGTTGTGTTTGGACCCTTAGACAGTGAATGCAAAGAAGCTAGAGAAGGCCGAGGCTCGACTGAAGGCAAAGCAGGAGAAGCGCTCAGAGAAGGACACAGTCAAGATCAACAACCCTCTGTGAGTTTAGGAAGAAGGGCTCAGAAGAGAGCAGAGCAGTCTCTGCTGGGATGGAAGGGTGGCTGGAAACGTAAAAGCTATCCATTTTTCTCTTTAAAAGAGTCTTAGAAGAAGCATCAGCCAGCCAGCCAGGCAGCAGAAAGGAGAGTCGGTTGGAATCATCTGGCAAGAACAAATCCTATGATGTGCGGATTGAGAACTTTGATGTGTCCTTTGGCGATAGGTGAGAGCATGGTGGTGGGGAGTGGCATTCCTCTTCCACACACAGACACACACCCCATTAAAGGAGAATTTGAAGGGATGAAATGGGGCTAAAAACAATATCACGTATCTATTGTTAAACTTGCTGTGAACCTATTTCTAGAGCACCCTGGTCTCCTTTCTACCACCCCTGCAGGGTACTGTTGGCTGGAGCGGATGTGAACCTGGCATGGGGCCGCCGCTATGGGCTGGTGGGACGGAATGGGCTGGGGAAGACGACGCTACTGAAGATGCTGGCTACCCGGAGCCTGCGGGTTCCAGCCCACATTTCCCTGCTGCATGTAGAGCAGGAGGTTGCTGGAGATGATACCCCTGCCCTGCAGAGTGTGCTGGAGAGTGACAACGTGCGAGAGGACCTGCTACAGCGGGAGCGGGAACTCAGCGCCCAAATTGCTGCTGGCAGGTGAGGATTCCAGGCTAGGGAATAACTGGCAGCAGCTGTCCTTCACAAAGTGCCTGCCATGCTGTCACAACCCATAATTCACCTGCCAATCCTAGTAATCAGCAGAGCTTGGAATGACTTGGCACTGTGGGACTCTCAATCCCTTGTGTTTTCCACAGTGCACATTGCTCTCTTTACCTTGGCAAGTCCTTCCTGTGTTCTATTCATGTCCCAGCAACAAGGCAGCCAGTGGCCTGCTTTCCAAATGTATAGGGTGCAGGACATTTTCCTAGACTGCCCACATTCAGGCTGATTGCTCTTTATCCTTCCTCCCAGGGTGGAAGGCTCTGAAGCTGCACAGCTGGCAGAAATCTATGCCAAATTGGAAGAGATTGAGGCTGACAAGGCACCTGCCAGGTATTAAAAATTCCCCCTCTGTCAGATTTCACCTTTCCCTTCTGTGAACTATTCTAACTGGGTTCTTCAATTTCTTCACTCCTAGGGCATCAGTCATTCTTGCTGGGCTTGGCTTTACCCCTAAAATGCAGCAGCAGCCCACTCGGTAAGTGGCCATTGCCATTCTTGGCTCTGAACACTGTTGGCTTTGTCCCTGCTTTTCCTAATGAACATCCACCCCTAATGTGGTTCTCTCTTTCTTTAGGGAGTTCTCAGGTGGCTGGAGAATGAGACTGGCCCTGGCCCGGGCCCTCTTTGCCAGGTGAGTCTCCTGGGCCTGTATATGGATTCCTATGTAGGATGGGCCTTGGCTCTTAGGAGGGGCAATGAGTCACTGATCTAAAACCTCATGCTATGTATTCTTTTTCATAGGCCAGATCTTCTGCTGTTAGATGGTGAGTTTGAAATGGGGCACCCCGATTTGGGGGTGGGGAAGAGTGGTAGCATCCAAATTCCTAGTTCTCCAGACCTTCAATCCCAAGTGTGTGCTCCCCTTCTCCAGAACCCACAAACATGCTGGATGTAAGGGCCATCCTGTGGCTGGAGAATTACCTGCAGGTGAGTGCCTTTAGGTGCTAGAGTTGGTTTGGGGAAAGTCTGCCTCCAAGATATCTGGGGGTCTGGGAACTGACTGCCCTCCCAAACTGGGCTGCCATCCTGTGATCCCTCAGACATGGCCCTCCACAATCCTAGTCGTCTCCCACGACCGCAACTTCCTGAATGCCATTGCCACAGACATCATCCACCTGCACAGCCAGCGGCTAGATGGTTACCGGGGAGACTTTGAGACCTTCATCAAGAGCAAGCAGGAGCGGCTGCTCAACCAGCAGCGTGAATATGAGGCACAGCAGCAGTATCGCCAGCACATCCAGGTGTGGGAGCAGGCAGGGCTGGGGGTGTCTCACCCCGTGAGTATTAGAGTTGGGGGTAGTGAGGGAGCTTGACCATGCCTGCACTCCTTCCACAGGTTTTCATCGACCGATTTCGCTACAACGCCAACAGGGCCTCTCAAGTGCAGAGTAAACTCAAGATGCTGGAGAAGCTGTGAGTACAGTGTCCTTGGCCATGCCCCAACTCCTGTTCTCTTCATTTCTTCCCTCACTTTGCAGGCCATCCCTTGCTGCCTCCCTCCAATTCTAAGTCTCCCCTTTGCTAAGTCTCCTGTGCTGCTGGTAGAGGTGCTAAAAGCCAACTTTAACTTCCTCCCCTGCAGGAAGGCACCTTGCTCTTGGAGGGTTAATTAGTGAGCTGCCTAGGCAACCACTAATTTACTTTTTGTCTCTATAGATTTGCTTATTCCTGGATGTTTCATAGGAATGGAGTCATACAATACGTGACCTTTTGTGTCTGGCTTCTTTTCACCTAGCATAATAATTTTGAAGTTCATTCATGTTGTAGCATGTACCAGTACTTCATTTCTTTTTATAGCTGAATAATATTCCATTGTGTGGATATACCACATTTCTTGTTGTTTTGTTTATTGATTAATCAGATGATGGACATTTGGGTTGTTTCCATTTTGGTTATTATGAATAATGTAAACATTATTCATGTATAAGTTTTTGTATGGATATATGTTTTCGGTTTGCTTGGGTACATATTAAAGTGGAATTGCTGGGTTTCATGGTAATTCCATGCTTAATTTTTGAGGAACTGCCAAACCATTTTCTTTCTTTTTTTCTTTTTTTTCGGCAGTTGTCCAGTACAGGGAGTGAACCGTGTACCTTGGTGTTATCAGCACCACGCTCTAACCAACTGAGCTAACCGGCCAGCCCCTCATTGTGGTTTTGATTGCATTTTTTTAATGACTAATGATATTGAGCATTGGGGGTTTAATCTTGAAGCAACCTTCCTAGAATTACTGGTGGGGTAGAGGGAGGAGCTTAAAATCATAACGCATAGAACTTTGTAACATGGAGACATATGTCTCAATATATTGAGGTAAAAAGCTACAAAAAAGATGATTCTGTTTTTCAGCGAATAGTGAACTAGAAGAATGTACTCTAAAATAACATTATCTGGGTGATAGGAGTATAAGCCTTTTTGAAGTTCTCCGTGAACATGTATTACTTGCGTGAGAAAAACAAATAAAGTTAATTTTTAAAGGCATCAATCTAGTCCACTTCATCTCTCCCCTCAGACCGGAGCTGAAACCTGTAGACAAGGAATCGGAGGTTGTGATGAAGTGAGTTTTGGGCCAGAGTGGCTGGTGGGGAAGCTCTTGTTTCTGGCTGCCCCCATGCTCCTCACCCCCACCTCCTGCAGGTTTCCTGATGGGTTTGAGAAGTTCTCACCACCAATTCTGCAGTTAGATGAAGTGGATTTCTACTATGATCCTAAACATGTCATCTTCAGTCGTCTCTCCGTCTCTGCTGATCTGGAGTCCCGCATCTGTGTGGTATGGTTGAGGTTTCTCTGTTCCATGAGCTAGGACTCTTCCCAGCCCAACACGTGGTGTGGACTGGGCTAAAGCTAGCAGAGGTCCACAGGAATGGCAGTCAGGGCCTGGGCTAAGGACTTTGCTGTACTTATACTGCCCCTGTCCTCTAGCCTCACAGGGCCATGCCTACAGAATGAAAAGTTAAGCATGTGTTATTTTATGAATACATAGAACATTACTTTTATCTGACTGGTCTCAGTTCTGAGTTTTCTCAAACTGTGGGAAATCAAGGAGAGACCATGGGCTTCAGGGTCAGACTTCAGATCCTGACTGTGCCATTTCCTAGCTTGGTTACCAAGCAGTTTCCTCCTCTTTATAATGGAAATAACAATTACCTCACTTGATTACTAGGAGAAGTAAATCCCTCGTGCTTAGCAGAAACTCAGGTATTGGTTCCCTTTGTATCTTTACTTCATTTTTCTGTACAGTTCCTTAAAAATATTGTTTTGATTGCTGAAGGAATCACTGGGACTACCAGGGACCCCCTTCTCATTTCTTTCCCTTCTGTGTTCCAGACAGCACACTCTAACAATGTTCTCATGTTTCTTATAGGTTGGGGAGAATGGGGCTGGGAAGTCCACCATGCTGAAGCTGCTTATGGGGGACCTAGCACCTGTTCAAGGCATCAGACATGCTCACCGGTAAGGCCCACCCCCACACCCATCTACATGCCTGTGCTCATATGCACTCACACTGCCTCCACTCCTGCAGGATCACTCCCTTCCATCTCCATTTCCACCTCTATTTCTGGCCACAGGAATCTGAAGATTGGCTATTTCAGCCAGCACCATGTGGAGCAGCTGGACCTGAATGTCAGTGCTGTGGAACTGCTGGCCCGAAAGTTTCCTGGTGTGTTAGGGATTTGAATTGAGGGAAGAGGGCCAGTTCTGATCCCTGCAGCTAGGCCTACCTTGGGGTGGGTGAGGAGCAGCCTGCCCAAGTCTAGGTGTAAGGACATGGGCCTTTGGAGGCAGGGCTGGGGGATGAAGAGAGGGCGTTGGGCTAAGAACCCACCTGATGAAGGGAGCCGGGGGGGGGCGCCTTTTGCAGGGCGGCCAGAGGAGGAGTATCGTCACCAGCTGGGCCGGTATGGCATCTCAGGAGAACTGGCCATGCGCCCTGTTGCCAGCTTGTCCGGAGGCCAGAAAAGCCGGGTGGCCTTTGCTCAGATGACCATGCCCTGGTGAGGCCTCATTTTCTAGAACTCTTGCCCTCCTATTTCCTTACCTTACCCAGTAGAAAATGATCCTCTTGCCCTTGTATCAGAAGGGTCATTTTCTCCCACCCCCCCACCACATAATTTCCAACCTCTGTGGGTTCTGCCTTCTAGCCCCAACTTCTACATTCTGGATGAACCCACAAACCACCTGGACATGGAGACGATTGAGGCTCTGGGACGTGCTCTCAACAACTTCAGGGTAATTGTGCCTTTGCACTGACCACTCTTCCCCAGGCCTCAGTGCCTCTCAGTGCCCCCACTGCCCCGAGCTCCTCCTGCTCTCCTATCTTTCAGGGTGGCGTGATTCTGGTGTCCCACGATGAGCGCTTCATCCGGCTAGTGTGCCAGGAGTTGTGGGTGTGTGAAGGAGGCGGCATCACCCGGGTCGAGGGGGGATTTGACCAGTACCGTGCCATCCTCCAGGAACAGTTCCGCCGTGAAGGCTTCCTCTAGGGCCCCCAGGCTGAGGACTGTGCCCAGGACATGGACAGGTCTCTCAGACCCCTGGGTCATCACATGGGCAACCAGCTCCAGCCCGTGGCCTTCCCCTGACTTGGGTCAGCCTTATTCCCAAATCTCTCCTTTCGACTGGATCATCCTCTGCACAACCTGGGGAGCCCATCCAAGGGTCTGTGAGGACTTGTCTCCCAGACGGAAGGTGTCAGGGGTGCCCTCTAGGGTTATAGATTCTCCCACTGCCCCAGCGCTAACTGGGCCCCATGTGGCTGCTATGTAAATTAAATTCCCCCTGCATCTCCCTTGCCTCATCTCTGCTGCTCCCTGGGCAGGGCTGCAGTGTTTGCCTACTGTTGAGGGATGTGGGCTCTCTAATTGGCGTTTTCCTGTGACTTGTATCAATCACATGGAGAAAGCAACAGCAGCACCAGCCTTGCCCCTGGGAAGAGACATTGTCAAGGCTGCTTGGGCATGGACGTCATCTGCCTGACCTTGGGGTGGGTTGAGCTGGTGGAATGAGGGGAAGTGTGTTGGCATCACTGTGATGTTGTTTCCCCTTGCTTGGGCTCGGTCTCAGCTGAAGGGGTCTTGGGCTCTGCTTGGGAGTTCGAACTGATTTTGTGACCTTGTCTTAAACATGGTTTGCCAACTGCTTTCTTCAGTGGTTTCTGGCCCAGGTTCACTCTGCTGCTCTGATCTGGACACTCAGGGCTGAAGAGAAACCATCTTTGTCCCCATTTTGCTTTGGTAGTTTTATGTTCTTCATTTTTCCTCTAACCATGTGGGTGAGGCCTGGGGAGTGGGAGTTGATGATAGGTCCTAATGGGAAGAAATAGAACACTTTGTTTTCAATTTAAGCAATCTTTATGAGGGGAGAGGAGATGTTTGAGGTAGTATGATTTATAAATATTTCTTGAGGACTTACCTGCTATGTATAATTGTTATTCAAAGACCTTAAAATGGAGACATTGTTTTGCTCTCAGTGACAGTGGAGAAACCAGAGTCAGCAGAATGACCTTGCTGGCTTCGTGGAGATTGTAGTCACAAAGCTCAACCAAGGGATTGTGGCTCTGAGCTGTTGAGGGTATTGTGGTATAGGTAGCTAGGGGAGAGAAACCTGTTTGTGGGGTAGAGGAGAATAAGGACAGGAAGGCTCTGTTGACTGACCACAGAGCAGGCATTGGTGGACTGATGAAACTGTCATAAGGGCCACTGATGTGCCTGTCTCTTCAACTTCCCTCCCACTCGGCAGTCCAGAGGAGGTATTCCTCCAGCCGTGTCTGTGGCTATGTGCACTCTCAGCCCTCCTGAGAGCTTTCTCACAGCCCTCCTCATTCTGTTCCAACTTCAGACCTGCAGATGGGTAAGTTGGGAGCCATTCGTTGCAGGATCTGTGCCTGCCTGTTTGCCAGGCTTTCATCCCCTCAGCCCCTTTTCAGCTTGTGATCTCCTATAGGAGGAGTTCTTCCCAATTCCTAAGTCCCTGGAAGTGCAGCTGAACAGTCTGTGACACAGAATATGCTTTTGTGCTTGAAGAGCACTGGAGTTGGAGTTGGGTCTGAGATCAAATCTCAGCTCTACTACAGGTAACAGAAGGGGCCACCAATATTAACTGGGTAACCACAACAAATCACTTGACCTTTTTGAACATCTACTCAGTTTCTTTATAGGACTGTTGTGTGGATTTGCTGACAAGCACAAGAGATAAGCACTCAGTGATTCCTGTGTGACCAGTCTCTATTTGATGGACTATTATATGGCAAAAGAAGTAAATGTTCTCTGAATGACTCAAGGTAGACCAGTTTGGGCTCAAAGGAAGGAAAACTAATAGCTCTTTAGCCCTGTCAGGCACTAGAGAAGTGCTCTCTTGGGTCAGAGGGAGCACTAGATGGCCTCCAAGTTGACTTCCAGTTTTACAATTCCATGAAAGAAATGTGAAGAGCCGGTGCTGCAGGACTTCAGAGAGATGGGGTAAATGAATTGCAGCAGCTGAGAAAGACCCTATCTTCTGGGGCGTAAGGAGGGGAGTTGGCAGAAGATATTGTTTTGTGGGATGGAAAAATGACAGTCAGCCAGCTCCATTTCAGAAAGCACAGGACAAAGGGGAGAGGATCTGACATGGAAGGGTGGGAAGTTGCCCTCAATCACTCCAGACTGTGCATCACGGTAGCCACACCCTTCACTAGCCAATGTCAACCATTCCAGAAGCCATCTTTCCACTGGAGCTGCTCTGCCAACTTCAGAGCTTTAAACCAGTCGGGAGCTCACCAGGTTGAAAGGCCTCAGCCCACAGTCTTGGTTGAAATTCTGGCCTCCCAACCTCTGCTGGCCTTACTGCGCTCACCAGCACCTTAGGCAACCTGGCTGGTACCCAGTGGGAGGCAGGGTGTAGAGGGGCCGTGGGTCCTTTGGCACCAGTCTACAAGGTACTTGAAGATGCTTGATAGGGAATTGTTAATTTCAGTGTGATGTTATTGTCTTGAGATTTATTGGACATAGACAACATTTTGCTAAGTTCTCACTGGTTTCCAGGCAAATTTTAGCTAGCGTCAGAGCCCAGCTCTGCCTCAAGCCTGAGCATGCAGATTGGATGTCAGAACCTGTGGGAAATCCTAGCAGGCTAGCAGGGTGGGCCTCGGTCATAGAGGTCTTTCACAACCTGGCCGATGGGCCTCTAGGGGTCCCTGAACCTGTAGTGATGGGCCCCACTCAACTCTGCCCCTGCAGCTGGGCTTCTGTTGTGCTTTGTGCTTCTCCGTTGTGAGCTGCATGCCATCATTAGAACTGCACTCCCCATTTTGCCTTGACATCCTTGAAGGCCAGACTGGCTCACTATTGTTTGCATCTTCTGTGCCTGTCACAGGTTGGGTTCCCTGGGAAGCAGTATGCAGGGCATTTATTACAGGGTGCTGCTGGGATCAAAACCTGTGAAGGGAGGGCCTAGGGAACAGGGTTGAGCAGAGGGAGAGGTTGAGCAGCAATCCAGGCCCGATGAAAGCCTCAGTCAGTCCCACACGCTGGAGCTGGGATAGCCCTGCAGAGCTGTCCTGAGTTGGGGCAGTGTGTCAGGCCTCCATTCTGCTAAGGTGATCAGCCTTTAGATGCTGGGGCTACCAGGAGGAGACATCATTCTGAGAGAGGAAGTTTTCTTGAGTTGAGGCAATCCCCCTCAGGGGCTGAGAGCTGAGGACTTCCTGCCATCGGCACTCTCAGGAGCTAGGCCAAGTCCATCATTCCTGAGAGGGGATCTGGGCAGCTCATCACTGCATCCACTACAGTGCCTAGCACATAATAGGTTCTTAGTAAAAATGTTTGATAAATGAATATTTTAGGAAAATTGAGAAGTAGGGAATGACATTGAGGGAGAGAGAGTAGAGGCAAGGACCCCATTACCAAAGTCCATCCTTAAGGAGGTGGGGGTCAGGACGTTGGAGTGGAGGGGAGAAGGGAGGGAGGATGGTATGCAGACTCAGCAAGTGCTTTTGAACTCGGCCCAACTAGAGAAGACTTTTTCTGGCCAGAATCTTTGAAATGAAAGCTTTGGAACATGAAGAGAGAAGTTCAAGAGGCCTGTTCCCCAGCCTTGTTTCAAGATGATAAGGAACTTTCAAATAATAACAGTTGATATTTATTAGGCTCTTATTGTGTAATAGATGTGGTTGTAAGTGCTTACCTATATTAACTCATTCAGTCCTCACAACAGCACTATGAACTGGCACAATTATTATCCCCATTTTATAGATGAGGAAATGCAGGGAGTTGATGTAGTGGGCGGCAGGGCTGGGATTCAAGGCTCTAGAGCACTGCTCTTACCTGCCGCGCTGTACTACCGCCTGGCTCTTAATGTGATGTGCTCAGTAGTCATCATTTGTTAATTCCACCACTTAAAACTCATTAATTGTGTGGGCAGGAGGTTGAACAAGCTTCTCTCAGGAGAGCAAGCTGACGAGTAAAAGTTCCTAGCACAGTGGCTGATGCTTGGTGCCCAACTAATAGTTGTTCATTAAATAAATGATCTAAAATCTGTGGTATAGTGGAAGAGTCATGTACTGGGATTAGCCCAGCTCTACCACTGATGGTCTCGGGCAGTCAACCTCTCCTGAGTAAATTATCCTTATCCTTATGCCTTATCCTTATCCTTATGCCTGCTTCTTTGGGTGGTTGGAGGATTGAATGAGGCAAGGTCCTGTGTAATTGGAATAAAAATCTTTGTTAGCTGTAAAGTCCTATGCATCCAAAAGGTGTTATTTCATGGGAGGAGTGATGGAGGCAGCAACCTGGAGCCTTGTCTGGAGACACCCAGACTCACATGTGCACATAAACACTGTAGGCAAGATGATGGCCCCAGGAGCACCACGCCTGCTGAGCTAGGCATCAGAAAGCACGCGTGTAGGAACACAGCATGAGACTCTGCCTGGCACCCACTGAGTGCATGAGGCGAGGCAGAAATCACCATGCAATTTAAGCCCATTCTAATATGTATAGGTCATGCCCTGTCAGTAATTCTAAGTGGCTGTTTTCTTTGTTAATAAATGGGTAGTTTGGAAGTGATTCCTGCTTTACTGTGTATAGAGAGAGCTTTGAAACCCTAAACTAGAATAAGTAAATCTTTGTCAACCTATGCTACAGCATTTTAAACACTGAAGAATACTTTTGCAAACGTTTTATTTTGGTTTTTTCTTCATAGTCTTGTGTAAGTGGGTTCTGCTGAGTTGACATTTTACAGAAGAGGAATATGAGGCAGAAAGATGTGTCTTGCTTAGGTTCAGATACCTCTATGTGTGCAGAGATGGAGAAAGAACCCAGATATCTGGGTCCCCAGCCTTCTCACATCCAGGTTTGCTGTTCTCAGCTTTGGTCCACAACTATTCCACACAGTGGATGACATTCTCATGTGACACAAGCCTGTGAGCACAGCACATCCAGGGCCATGTGCCCTTCAGTCTTTTGGGGGAAGTATTTTGAACATGGAATAAGGGAGTGACTGTGAATCTGATTTGTTTTTAACTTGTAAATTAAGGAGCTGCCCTGGAATCAGAACTGCATTTGAGTCTGCATTCTAGTATCTAATAGCTATGTGATCTTGGCAAATTAAGCCTCTCTGCACCTCAGTTTCCTCTTCTATAGAATGGGAATAATAATGATCCTTGCATTGTAGGGTTACGGTGAATATTCAATAAGATAATACGAGCAAAACTCATTATGGTTTCTAGCAGTTCAATACATGTTAGCCATTTTGATGATTATTAGTATTTGTTGTGACCCTCACTTCTTCGTTGAATTTTAGTGAGATATTTATAATGCTCTGTGGTGAGAACCACTGTATTTAGTCATAGTGCCTCAGCCAAGTGAACAGCTGTCCTTGCCTCCTGTTTTGTGTCACTGGGCCCAGAAGAACCCTTTCTCAGATTCCTTTCTCATGGTATTTAGATTCTGTACGTACACACACACACACACACACACACACGGCATTTAGATTCTGTACGTACACACACACACACATGGCATTTAGATTCTGTACACACACACGCAGCATTTAGAGTCTGTACGTACGTACACACACGCGCGCACACACACACACACACACGTTGAAATACCATCACTCAAGACTTTGCTCCAGGGTGGTAACTCTCCATCAGTGCAGGAGCCCAGATTTTTCTTAACTGCTAGGAACCCTTGAGGGTAGTCATTCCAAACCTTCTCCCCACCAAAGATTTCTTACTCTTCCCCCTCCATGAACTTTTCTCTTTTTTTTTGTCCTTTTTGAGACTGGCCGCACCGCGCTCAGCCAGTGAGCGCACCGGCCATCCCTATATAGGATCCGAACCCGCAGCGGGAGCGCTGCTGTGCTCCCAGCGCCGCACTCTCTGGAGTGCGCCACGGGCTCGGCCCAAACTTTTCAATCACAGCATAAGTATGGACTTCCAGAACTTAGGAGTAAAGTTATGTTAGGGTACAACTAGTAAGAACCAACAAACAATGGTTGAGATGTAGAAGTCAGTCAAGAGACTGTAAATTGTGTTTTGGTGGTATATGTATGTGTCGGGGTTGGGGGAACACATATGAACCATCAGGATGACTAGGGCACAATAAGCCAAAGAACACAGTGATTGGAAGAACACATGAGATATGACTGGAATCAAGAACACCGGAGTCCTGCAGTAGAGGGGATGGGGTGAGAAAGCAAGTGCTGGTCGGTGGGCCTCCAGCCCTGCCTGGGAGGAGGCAGATGCCATCTTGTGACTTGTCCCTGTAGCAAGCCCTGCCCTTCAGAGGCACTGCGTGCCTTAGTCCATCAGAGCTTGTTACCACAGGCCCCTAAGCTCCATCCACTCGTTCCCCCTGACTCCATTCCACTCTCATCTGGCTTCTTTGGTTTGGGACTTGTTTCTTGTGTGGTCTTGGGTGAGACCAGAGAGTATGTGCTGACCAGAAAAATGGGTTTTCAGGCCACCTGTCAGCTGCACTGTCTAATGATAAATTAGTAAACTGGTATCTGGTTTATATATCAGTCTCTTTCACCAGTGTAAGACAGCACTCTTTAGTTTGACCCAATAATAATTCACTGTACTCTCTACAAAGCATCCTTCTAAACATTTTACGTGAATTAACTCATTTAATCACAACAACAAACCAACGAGGTCTGTATTGTCGCTATTTTATAAGTGAGAAAATGGTGACCCAGAAAAGTTAAATAAATACTTTCCTAGTTCCATCCAGCTAGTGAGATTTAGAGCTGGGGCTTGCAGTGAGGTCACAATGGGCCCAAAACTCAAGCTCTCCCGTAGCACAGCAAGACCCCCCACCACCACCACCAGGTGGATGTTCGGAACCTGAGGTAGTGAGGAGCTGCTCTCTGCTGTGTGACCTCAGCAGGCACTGGGCCCCTGGGAGGCCACATCTGAGCAGCCTGCCTGGGGCATACCATCGTGTTTCAAAAGGTTTTATCTATTAAACAAACCCAACTTGTTAACTAATAATTATTTTTCCATTAAAAGTTCATCAAAGACATTATGGTACTATCACAGTTTCTGATCAGCCTTAAATAATCACCGTTGCCAACCAAAGTTGATACCAGCCCCAAGAAAAGTAACGCCATTTCATTTAGCTTGGGCACCCTTCAGTGATAATATCTCTAGGTCCACCTAACTGCCTTCTCAGACCCCAGGCTGGGCTGTCAATGTCCTGGGAAATTTAAGACTGCTGCCTTCTACTTTCTACAGGCTGCCTTTCTAGACACTGGCTACTTCATCCGGAACTATCTGAGCATGGGTATGCTAGCACTCTACATCTCACTGGTATGCTCGTGAACTGGGACAGCTAGGAAGGTTTGGTCCAGGACGTTGCGGAGTCTGGGGAAAGAGCATTCCATCTGATTTGACATTTACTAAATGTCTACTATTGAGGCTTAGCCTTCCCCTCTATAAAATGCATATGCCAATCCCCTGTCCTCTGCCTGATTTATTCAATATTATGATATGAATGATGTCCAGAGATGAAGCTCAGAGAATGCCCCCTCACTTGACATGGAGGGTGTCTTACAGAACAACTTCCACATCCCCTCACCATGGCCTCCAGCACCCTATTTCCCAGTACACTGGATTATTTATTCATTCAGCCACGTGTGTCAGTCATTGTGCCTGTGACTCAGACTCTGTTCTTGCCCTCACGGTCTTGGCAATGCCAGGTGAGGGAGACAGGAAAACAAGCCAAGGGGTGCACCTGCAGGAACATGGTGGGGTCTGCTGTAGGGCAATCACCACCACTCTGCCCACATCCTGTTCTCCAGGCCTTGCTGACTTCAGCTTCAGAGCCCTAGCTTACAATGCCCTTCAGCTCCTCTGCCCTGCTAACTCCTACTCATTCTGGAAAGCCAACTCAAAGACCTGCCCTGAATTCCCCACATGGCAGGACCTCCTCCTCTGGGTTCCCAGGACAGTCAGCACATTCCCTATCATAGCTCCCAGCACTTTGTTTTGGAATCACCTTGTTTCTTATCCATGTCCCCCACTGGACTGTGAGTCTCTGAGGGCAGGAACCATGTTATTGAGTTTTCACCATCTAGCACAACACCTGGCATATGGTGCTGTACAACAAATATTTGCTAGATAAATGGGGAAAAAAAGACTAAAAATTGTTCCTCCAACCAGGCACCATAGTGCTTAAAATCACAGTACAAGAAAGGCATTCTTTTCAATATGCATAACCCTCTCTTAGAGGATATTTCATAATAGCACTCATAAATCAAAAGTAAGCCCAGAGATCAGGGGAAGAGGAGAAACCTACAGAGTTCATGAAGGTGGGAGAAGCCACGATGAGGACCACTCCAACTGTTTCGAGTCTCGGCCACTTCAAGTCTGGCCCTGGTGAGCACACGGAACAAGAGCTGGCAAAAGCCACTGCTGTGTCCTTCATATGAAGTTGCTTGGAGGTGACGGGAGAAGAGGGCCTTGGTGGCCCCCAGGCCAGCAAGACCACTAACAGGGTTTCCGTGGACCCACATAGGAGCGAGGGGCCACAGACAACTGAAGAAAGGAGCCACTCAGAGGCTGGTGAGTCATCACAAGGAACTGGTGCATGGCATGGCCAACCCCATGGGAAGTGCTTGGAGCGCAAGCGGTGGGGGAGACGGGCCCACCAGGGGAACACTGGGGCACAGCATGGACAGCTGATCTGCACCCCAGTCAGCACAGGACCACTCAGTGGAGACTGTTCAGGAATATAGAACTGCAAGGGGTCCAGTTTGCTGAAAAGACTCAGGCCCAGACCAGAGTTTCCACACAACCCAGATGTATTGGACCTCACAAGACCTGGAATTGCTTACAAGGTCAACAATAAAAACCTGAGCTGGGGCCGGCCCGGTGGCGCACTGCTACAGTGTGCCGCTTGGGAGTGCGGTGGCACTCCCACCGAGGGTTCAGATTCCACGTACAGACCGGCCGCTCACTGGCTGAGCGAGGTGCAGGCGCAACACCGAGGGTTGCGATCCCGTTGCCGGTCACGAAAAAAGACAAAAAGGAAAAAAAAAAAAAAAAGAACCTGAGCTGCACACAAAGCTTTCCCCAAAGAATCAGCAGCAAAGCAGCAATTTAGCTCAAACACAGGGCTTAAGTGCTGGTCCCCACAGGAAGTTCCCCATTTTAGAAGTAAGAAAAGGACAACAAACTAGTTCCAGTGCAGAGTTTAAGTGGTGGGAACAGCAAATAATTCAAAAGAGAACTGAAAGAAAAAACAAAAAACCCACAGATCAGAGACAAAGTTCTGATATTAACCAGTAAAGGTCTAACACTACCAAGGAACACCTATAAAACCAAGAAGGACCAGAAGCCCCCTGGGCTCTCAAGCCAGAGTGGGGGGTGACGAGGGCCTCAGCCACACCCCCTGACATCTGCACCTAACCCAGCAACGACCACCAAGCTGCTGCCAAAAGTGCCCTGGGTTCCCAAGCTGGGATGGTGGGGGGCCAAGGGCCTTAGTCACACCCCCACTGACATCTGCATCCAGCCCAGTGATGACCAAGCTGCCACTGGAAGCTCCCTGGGGTCCCTTGTCTGAATGAGGGGGTGCCACGGGCCTCAATCACTCCCCCCTTCCTCTTTCTTCTACCCCACCCCCTCCCCTTCCCCAACTGCTTCACCACAACATCTTAAAATGTAAAATAATAATAATAATAATAAATTAATTAAAAAATAAAAAGTAAATCAAAAGTTAGAGCTGATGAGGGACCTCCATGAGAGGTAGGATGGCGATGAGAAAAGAGCATGAATTTTGGAAAGCTAGGTTCAAAAATCAACTCCACAATCCTCTGTGAGTTATTGAACCTCTCTGAGTTTTCAATTTGTAATATGGGAATTAAAATACTTACACCAAAGAGCTATTATAATTAAATGAGGTAATGTATGTAAAGCACTGGTATAGAGCTTTGCACACAATAGGTGGGAAATAAGTGGTAAAGACTAAATTATTAAGAGAACCTAATTTGTATTGATTTTGACTGGATCTTCTTTTGGCTATATGCCAGAGACTTTCAGGAGAAGAAAATTAAACAAGGAAACCTTACACAACCAGAAGGTATGTATCAAGGCTGCAGTTAATCTAAAAAACCTCTACAATGGTGCCAGTAACACCAAGGTCACAGGTTCGGATCCCTATACCAGCCAGCAACTGAAAAATTAAAAATTTTAAAAATTAAAAAATAGAGCCAGCCTGGTGGCTTACTCGGTAGAGTGCAGCGGCGCTCCCGCCGAGGGTTCGGATCCCATATAGAGACTGGTCCGCTCACTGGTTGAGCGCGGTGCGGGCGCGACACCGAGGGTTGCGATCCCATTACCGGTCATGAAAAAAGACAAAAAAAAAAAAAGGAAAATAAATAAATAAATAAAAAAGCTCTACAGTTCTCTGCACTCAACATTCTCATGCACCTTTTTTCTTTCTTTCTTTCTTTTCTTTTTTTTTAACTTTTTGAACTTTTTTCTGCTTTTTGGCAGCTGGCTGGTGTGGGGATCCAAACCCTTGATCTAGGTGATATCAGGATCATGTTCTGACCAAGTGGGCTAACCAGCCAGCCCTTTTTTCTCATTATGTACAGTAGCTTTATTTTTCTACAGTATCTTAGAAATCTTGTTTAGAGAAATTATCATGCTAGGAATTTTGACATCAACTCTCTCCCCCCCCCCCATCTCTATCTTAACCTCTATCTCTCTTATGGCCTTGTTGAGCATTGGAGAGCTTATGTTTCTGAGACAGTGAAAATATAGACAAATTTTGTGTAGCAAAATGCATAAAGCCCCACAGAAAAGGCAGAATTACAACAACTCAAAGGACAGATGAGCTTGCAGAACACTACAAATAAAGGTAGTGTCAGAAAAATAAACTGAGATTAGGGCAATTACTGATAAGGGAAGAAGGGAGGTAGTACGGTCTGTCTCAAAGCACACACTGACCCCCACCCCACCCCCGCCAACTTTAAAAAACAAAACCCATCCTGCTGGTGTGATCTCTCCCCTTCTCTGGTTCCAATGCACTTTGCTTCTGCTCCCTTGGAGAACTGGTCACATTCTGCCTTGAAAAGATCATCCTCCACATACAAGTTGCAGGACAAGGGCCATGTCTCATTCATCTTTCAATCTCTTGTGGGACCAGTGGTGATCCAGATACACAAAATCATACTCAGAAAGGTTAGTGGAAAGGAATATTCTTATGTCTCCACTGCTACACTTCTCTGGTCTTAGGGGTCTCTATGCCCGCAAGTTCATAGGAGTATTTGTACACTTAATTTGGTGATGTGTTGGTTGGAACAGCTGGCACATCTCCTTTGGGAAAAAGACTATGGCAAGCCCTTGTTCTGGCATCATCTCTCCCTCCCCTCTCTCATCTCCATCTCTATCTCTGTCTCTCTGTCTCAATCTTTCAGGTTGCTGTCACCTGGGTTGCTGGTGAAGATATTAGTTGCGTATTTCCACTGCTACTGCTCAATTTCAGGTAAGGCTCTCAAGAAGTATTTTCTTTTTCTTTCTTTCTTTTTTTTTTTTTTTTTTTTTTTTTTGTATCTCTTATTGGCGAATCTCTTGAATTTTTTAAAATTAAGAAAGTCCTCTTCTTCCTCTTTCCTTCCCTTCCCTTTCTGAACAATTTGGTCCCGAAGCCCTTAGGTGCAGTTGAACAAGGTAGGTATCCAAACTAGGGTGAGGGGGTCTCCCTTGGTGATCCAGAGCAGGATGTCAGAATCTAAATGGTGAGGAGGGCACCTGTGGGCAGGGGGTGGGTGGGACGTCACCTGTGTGAGGTGTCAGAGACCAAAGAGAGGACATCCACATGGCCTGGCACAGAGTATCAGGGACTCAACAGGGTGAACCTACAGGAATGGGGATTGGGGGTGCAGTCTGGTGTGGAGAGTCAGAGCCCAAGGAGGGCATTCCTGAGGAGGGAAGGACCAGGACAGGCTGCTGGGCAAGGCTGGGATGAGGAGGGCATTCACTGTGGATAGGGAGAACAGCATCCCAATGCAGGCTGCTGAAGACCAAGTGGCATGAGAAGGGCATCTGGTATGGAAGATAGGGGTTGGTCATAGGAGCAAATGTATTGAGGAAAATAGGAGCCAGGATCCTCACAGTTGGAGAAAGAAATGAGAAATATAGAAAGAGAAAAAACTAGAATGAACTCTGTGGTGCTGGATTAAAATTGGAGATACTGGTATAAACTTATGGTTTTCAGTACACAGAGATGGGTATAGAAATAAGTTTAAGTGTGTATATAGCCATGTCCCAGCTCTGTCCATTGACAGGGTCTAGGAGAAGCGACACCCATCCCCTGCCAATGGCTATGAGCACACCTAGTGCCCAAATCTTGATTTCTAAATACTATTCTCCACTATCAGGTACCAGGGCTCCCTGGTGGAAGGGCTGTTTTTTGGAGTAGTACTGAAAAAATGATGGAGACATGTAAAAAAGACAAAAGTCAGTTTGAAGTGCTCCCACTGTACAAATTAGAGATGGTTTCAGCATCAATATAGATAATAATGGCAATGGATTAAAACCCCTGAATAGAATAGGAAATCGTGAGTCTATACTGATACACATAAATACATGAATAAATTGAAAGTTTGATGAGGAATAAGATACATATATTCAAAATATTTCCACCCCAAACATTTGTTAATTGTAAAGGGGAAAGTAGCTGCTTTATAGTGGAGGAGCCTAGCAGACACCACCTTAACCAAGTAATCAGAGTGAACATCATCAGTAACAGGACGAATCGACATCTTGTGCCTACCGGACAGGATGCGGTCAGAAGAACACAGTATCCCTCCTACAGTATTCCTGCCAAAGATGCATAACCTGAATCTAATCATGAGGAAACATCAGACATGCTCAAATTGAGGAACATTCTACAAAAGAAATGTCCTGAACTCCTTCAAAATATCAAGGTTATGAATGTTAATAAAAGACTAAAGAACTGTTTCAGAGTGAAGAGACAAGAGATACAACAAAATGCAATATGTAATCTACAATGGATTTGTAAAATTACTATTTTAAAGGACATTATTGACATACTAGGAAAACTGGAGTGGGGTTTGAGGATTAGATGGTAGAGATATATCAATGATAATTTCCTGATTTTGACGGTTGTGCTTTGGTAATGTAGGAGAATGTCCTTGTTTGTAGGAAACACACACTAAAGTATTCAAGGGTGACCAGATATATTGACTATTTACTTGTAAATGGTTCATGGGGGGAAAAAGCACCTTGTTCTGTACTTCTATTTTTCTGTATGATTGAGATTGTTTTAAATTTTAAAAATATTTTTTAAATACAAAAGTAATACATGAGTGTGTAACAAATTGAAGAATGCAGTGTTATATTCAAAGAAAGTTAACATCTCCTCTCACTCCCAATTCTAGTTCTCTGCTCCCTAAAGAAACCATTGTTACTAGTCTCATTTGTATCTTTCCAAACATTATCTACAGTCACACAAACACGTAAACCTGTAAATTTATATGTATGGAAATATCTTCTCTCGTTGTGCCAGATGTTAACTTTGTCCAGTGTCTTTCGCTGAACAGAAATCCTTAATTTTTTGGTAACATTTAATTTTGAAATAATTTTAGACTTGGAGAAACAGTGCAAAGTATTACAAATAATTCTGCTCTTCCTTTAGCCAGTTTCTCCAAATGTTAATATTTTGCCACATGGGCTTTATCATTCTGTGTGTGTGTGTGTGTGTGTGTGTGTGTATTTCTAAACCATTTGAGAGTAAATTGTAGACAAAATATTCCTTTATTTCTAAATACTCCAATGTGTTGTTTTCAAATAACAATGACTTTCCCCACATAACCACAGTACAATTATCAAACTCAAGGAATAAACATTCATACAGTGCTAGTATCTAATCCATAGAATTTATTCAAATTTTACCAATTGTACCACCAAGTTCCATTATAGAAAAGGAGAAACAATTACTTTTTGGTTCAGGATCCCATATTGCATTTAGTTGTTGTATCTCCTTAGCCTCCTGTTATTTGGAACAATTCTTCAGTCTTTATCTTTCATGTCCTTGAAATTTTGGAAAAGTACAGGACATTTATTAATATGGGTTAGTCTGGTGTTTCCTCCTGATTAGATTCAAGCTATGCATTTTTGGCAGGAACACCACAGAAGTGATGCTGTGCCCTCTCAGTAAATCTGATCAGAAGACATATGGTGTCAATCTGTCCTATTACTAGTGATGTTAACTTTGATTACTTGGTTAAGGTAGTGTCTGCCAGGTGTCTACACAGTAAATTACTATTTTTCCCTTTGTAATTAGTAAGTATCCTGTGGAGGAGAAATACTTAATTTTTATGTAATCAAAATCATCAATGTTTGCAACAATAAAATTTGTTCTTTTGAACGTTTTTCAAGTCATTCCCCACCTCTAAGTGACAATTTTTCTGCAACATTTTTTTCCATTAATTGTAGTTTTACTTTACTCCATCTAGAAGTCACCCTTGTTTGTGTTGTATAGGCACATGGTTTTCATCTTTCTCCTTATAGCGAGCCAGTTTTTCCAACCTTATCTACTACGAAACCTATCCTTTCTTTAATAATGGTGGTGCCACATTCATTGCATAATATGTTCTCATTTTATATTATATACTTGGGTCAGGTTCTCTACTGGTTTCTATTCTTACACCAATACCATACTGTTTTGATTACTGTAGCCTTGTAGAATATCTTGATAACTGGTAGGACAAGCACCACCTTTTTTCTTCTTTTTATATATTGACTTTGTTAATTTTTGAAATTTTTTTCTTTTCTTTCCTTTTTTTTATTCTGCAGCTGGCAGGTACGGGGATCCTAATCCTTGACCTTGGTGTTATCAGCATCATGCTCTCCCAAGTGAGCCACTGGCCAGCCTTGGAAATTTATTTCTCCATATAAATACTGGAGTAGGTTTATTACATTTTTTTTCAAAAAATCCTCATGGATTTTAATTGGGATTGCATTGGATGTGTAGATTAACTGGGGGGAAATGAACACCATTAGTTATTAAGCCATTCCATCCAAGACAGTGAAATATCTAATTTATTTGGATCATCTTCTGTGTCCAATACTTGAGTTTTCATGTTTTCTTTGTAGAGGCCTTATATATTCTTGGTTAAGTAAATTCCTAGAGACTTTATAGTTTTGTCATTATTTTGTTTTTTGTTTGTTTGGGCTACTGGCAGGTAGGGGGATCCGAACTCTTGAACTTTGTCATTATTTTGAACGGGATCTTTTCTATTGCATTTTCTAGTCAGTTACAACTGGTATATGATTTTTGTAGATCAGAATTTTTTTGGGGGGGGGGGCAGCTGGCTGGTACAGGATCTGAACCCATGACCTTCATGTTGTAAGGCTGCACTCTAACCATCTGAGCTAACTGGCCAGCCCTGTAGATCAATCTTGTATCCAGCTACCTTGCTGAATTCTCCTACTAGTAAAAATAGCTCGTTGATTCTATTGGTATTTTGAGATAGATCATTATAAACACTTACATATAATAATTATAGTTTCATGTATATAAACTCATACTATAAATATTTCTATATGTTGTTATGTGTATCTAAAGTAAACTACACATGAATTCAGATTCATGGCTCCAACTCCAATCCATTACCACATGGGTTGTTCTAGCCTTTTCCTTTTGCTTTCTATAACCTTCTGTTGTAACATTAAGAAACCTGGCTCCTACCATGCACCATGCATTTACATAATTGTTCAAACCCAGTATACATGTGCACTAGTTTCAAAATTGTGAGCCCATTTCCCCTTGGGATGCACCTTTATCAACTAGAGTATAGTACTTATGTGCAATTCCTTCCACCTTTAGTCTTACAGACTCTACGCATTTCTTTTTTTTTTTTTTTGTCTTTTGTCTTTTTCCGTGTCCGGCAACGGATCGCAACCCTCAGTGTCGCCCCCGTACCGGACCGGGGACCGGCAACGGGATTGCAACCCTCGGCGCTACTCCCGCGCCTCGCTCAGTCAGTGAGCGGAACCGGTCTGCATGTGGGATCCGAACCCTCGGGCGGGAGCGCTGCCGCGCTTCCCAAGTGGCGCACTATCCAGTGCGCCACCGGGCCGGCCCTCTACGCATTTCTGAAGTGACTTAGGTCTGTACCATTCTTCCCACTCCTTTTTTCTTCGGTGAGGTTATTTTATATATTCATGGGCTGGCCAGTTAGCTCAATTGATTAGAGCACAGCTTTGTAACACCAAGGTCACAGGTTCAGATCCCCATAATGGCCACACACCAAGAAAAAAAAATCTATGGGTTTTGACAAATGCATAGTATCATGTATCTACTATTACAGTACCATACAGAACAGCTTCAGGGCTCCCCAAAATCAGTTTCATTATTCAATCTTCACTGCATCCTCCCCGCCACAAACCCTAGCAACTACTAATTTATTTACCATCTCTATCTGGGATCATTTTGCCTATCTCAGAACGTCATATAAATGAAGTCATATACTCTGCACGCTTTTCAGATGACTTCTTTCACTTAGCAATATGCATTTAAAATTCATCTGTGTTTTTTTTTTTTTTTTGTCTTTTGTCTTTTTCCATGTCCGGCAACGGATCGCAACCCTCAGTGTTGCCCCCGTACCGGACCGGGGACTGGCAACGGGATTGCAACCCTCGGTGCTGCCCCCGCGCCTCGCTCAGCCAGTGAGCGGGAACCGGTCTGCATGTGGGATCCGAACCCTCGGGCGGGAGCGCCACCGCGCTTCCCAAGCAGCGCACTTATCCAGTGCGCCACCGGGCCGGCCCTCATCTGTGTTTTTGTGTGGATTTATTTTTGTATAGTATTTCATTGTATAGATGTATCACAGTTTATGTATTCACCTATTAAAAGACATCTTGGTTGCTTCCAGTTTTCTGCGATTATGAATAAAAATGCTATAAACATTTGTGTGCCAGTTTTTGTGTGGACATAAGTCTTCTAATCAGCTCGGTAAAAACCAGGGAGTGTGATAGCTGGATTGTGGGGTAAAACTATGTTTAGTTTTGGAAGAAACTGCCAACTGTCTTTCAAAGTGGCTGTACCATTTAACATTTCCACCAGCAATGAATGAATGAATGTTCCTGTTGCTTCACATCCTTGTGAGCAATTGGAATTGTGTTTTCTGGATTTTAGCCACTCTAAAATGTGTGTCCTGGTTGTGTATGCTATTTTAAAAGTTTTCTTTTTGTTATTTAGTTTTAGTTTTAGTTGTACTGCATTGTGATTAGGGAACATAGTCTATACGATATTGATCCACTGGAATGAATTCTGGTCTTTCTTTGTGGCCTAATATATGGTCTATTTTTGTAAACCTTTTGAATGTACCTGAAAAGAATATTCCCTGTTTGTGGAATGAAGCATAACATAGTGGTTTAGAGCACAGGCTTTGGAGTCAGGCTGCCTGGTTTGAAATCCTGCTCTAAGGTTAATAACAGTATGAGCTCAGGAAAGCTGTATTTAATTTCCATGCCTCATATTGTTTAATTAATAGGAATAATGACAATAGTATCTATCTTTTAGAGTTATTATAAGGATTAAAAGAACTAATATTTAAACACCAAGATCAAAGGTTCAGATCCTCTTACCAGCCAACTGCAAAAAAAAAAAAAAAAAAAACCCTAATATTTGTAAAGTGCTTAGAACTGTGGCTGGTATATAGTAAGCATGATATAAGTGTTTGTAAAATAAATATAAACTATTGTATATCTTAGGCCTTTTACATTCCTTATTTTTATTTTTTTAATCTATCAGTTTACAAGGAGAATGTGTTAAAATCTCTAACTGTAATTGTTATATTTATTTCTTCTTGCTGTTTGCTGTGGATAGAATGTCCCCCCAAAACTCACTGAAGCTTAATTCCCACTGTAACTGTTAAGAGGTTGGGAAATCCTATTATGGTAACTGAAAGGTGGGGCCTTTTGGAGGTAATTAGATTGTGAGGATTGTATCCTAGTGAATGGATTGATCCACTCATGCAGTAATAAGTTGATGGTTTAATGGCTGGTGATGGGTGTGATTCTGATGGTTTTATAAGGAGAGCAAGTGAGCAGGTTAGCTCTCTCTTGCTCAAGTCATTCGCCATGTGACACCCTGCATTGCTATCGAGCTGCCACCAAGAACAAGGTCCTCAACAGATGTGTTCCCTGGACTTTGGGCTTCCCAGCCTCCAAACAAATTCTATTTATTTATAAATTACCCAGTTTCAGGTATTCTGTTTTAAGCAACAGAAACTAATACACTGTTCTTCTAGCTGTTGCTTGATATATTTGAGACTCTATTGTTAAATTCATATATGCTTGTGACAGACATTTCTTATTTTTCTATGGTTCTTTTTGTAAGTATAAAATGTTCTTCCTTGTAAAAAAGTTTTTTGTTTTTTCTTTATATTCTATTTGGCCAGTTATTAACATTGCTACTCCAGCTTTCCTTAGATTATATTTTCCTGCTATATGTTTTTCCATCCTTTCATTTTCAACTTTTCTTGATCTTTGTCTCTTAAAGATATGTTGTTGGATTTTGTTCTTTATTCAATTTGAGATTCTCTTTTGTTTTTGAGACTCTTTTAATGTTTAATCTGTTTATAATTATGCATTTCCTGCTATTTTATGACTTAATTCTCCCTTCTGTATTATAGTTTCCATTTACAGCATTTTATTTTTTCCATTGAATGGAAAAGTTTTCAGGGCCGGCCTGTGGCTCACTCAGGAGTGTGTGGTGCTGTTAACACCAAGGCCACGGGTTCGGATCCCATATAGGGATGGCCGGTTTGCTCACTGGGTGAGCGTGGTGCTGACAACACCAAGTCAAGGGTTAAGATCCCCTTACCGGTCATCTTTAAAAAAAAAAAAAAAGAAAGAAAAGAAAAGTTTTCTACTACTGGTTTCAAAGTTTCATATTTACATATGGTGATTGCCCTCAGACCCACATGCATGTTTATTTATCTCTACTAATCTCTTAAACTTATCAGTTTCTTATCTTTCCCCTAATTGACAGGTTCTTTACCACTTTTTAATATCCCTTGGTCTCTGCCCTATCCCTATGATATTGATATTGTTTAAAATCTAATTCTGGGTTATTATTGATATACTTTAACTTTTTTTCTCTGGTCCTAGCCTCTTTTTTTAAGACAACAATAAACTTTATCAAAGTAAGATACTTCCCTTATCTCTTGCAGCAACTCCTGGATTTATTTCTCTTCATATTTGAATATTTCTTCCAAATATTCATGTGGATGAATATTTGGTGTTTTCATGTGGATCTTCGTATGGCAAAACTTCAACAGCCTTAATATTCTGGAGAATATTTTTATTGTGTCTTTATGGTTTTTTGTTGTTGTTGTTGCTGTTTTGGCAGCTGGCCAGTATGTGTCCTTACATTTTAATGATAATTTGGATGGATATAAAATTCTAGGTAAAATGTTATTTCCTTCAACTAACTCTTGAAAATATTACTCTATTTTCTTGCATCTAGTATTGCTTATAAGAAATGTCATCAAAAAAACAGAAAAAAACACCAAAAACAAACAAAAAAGAAATCTATGTTGGTTGATTCTTGTTCCATTGTAGCTGATCTACAATTTCTTCAGACATTTTTCAAAGCTTTTTAGAAGTTTCTCTTACCTGTGTTCTTAAATTTCCATATAATATGTGTAATAGAGCTGCAACATAACCAGCACCACTTTAGACAAGCCCAAGTACAAAATGGCACCGCCCACCTCCTCCCCTTCCTTCCCCTTACCTTTATGAAGAGCCTCCTGACTTAAACAGAAACCCCTTTTGCTTCAGAAAGGATGCAGTTCTCCACCACGATCCACATTAGCATAATGACCCTCCTTGATGGTATCAGCCACCCCTTGGCGCACTATATAAGCTCTATCACCCCCCATGCCTGGTGCCCTGGGCTGCCTGGTACTTTGAGCACAGCCTGTCAGATTTTCTTCCTTTAGTAAAGTTTGAACAGTACCAGGCATCTCGGCTCACTTTCTTTCAATGTATATGTTTTTCTTTGTTTGATCTCTTCTGTTTGGGGCTCTGTGGGTTCTTTCAACCTGAAGTTATTTATATTTCTTTAGTTTTCAGAAATTTATCTCCATTATTTCTTCAAATGTTTTTTTTTTCCTCTCCTTTTTTTTTTGGATATTCCTATTATCTGATTATTGACACATCTATGTTTATCCTTCATTTCTGTGAACTTTTGTTTTCTGTTCTTATCCTTTCCTGCGATTCTCTGAAAGAATTCGTCAATCTGATCTTCCAACTCATTAATTTCTTCTTCAGCTGTTTCCATCTTATTATTAATCTCATCTCTCATGTTCTTTATTGTAGTTTTCATACCTAAGAGGTTCACAATCTCTTACTGAAAACACTTGGGGCCACATATTTTTCAGTATTCAGAATATTTCTAATTTTAGAACGTTAATAATACATGAAGGCAATACTGCATATTATGTAACACCTCCAGTAGAAGCTGGAGCAGTATCCTGTAATCAGACACAGTCATACTTCTGCAGCAAAATGTATGGGATAACTGCTACTGTAAATAGTCCCTTAGTTCAGCACCACACTCTAACCAACTGAACTAACCGGCAACATAATACTTCTACTTTAGAACATATACACTGTCCAGTTTGTTGTCTTTCACCTGGGCTCCCTAGGTTGGCCTGGAGGTTCATATTCCCCTGGAGGTATCAGCCACTCTGTCTGGTAAGGGATGTTAGGAAAGCTCTGAAGGCTATGTCACCCCAGTATGGCAGTGCTGGTGAGTTCAAGAAAAGTGAAAGAAAGAACCCTAGGGCAGAGATCAGCACACCACCACAATTAATCACTCCCATTTGCTGCCACTCACCAAGACATTTCAATCCTTTAAGCTGTTAGAGAGAAGCTGGAAGGAGAAGGTAATTTACCAGCCCTGGGGTTTTGAAAAGAAGAAATGGAGGTGTGTTTGCCAAGGTAATTCGGTCCCCTTCCATTCTTATCAAATCCTCTCCTAGCAGGCCTCTTCCCTGATATTATCTCTAAAGGACTTTGGTAATTATTTGTTTTTGTTTTTGCACTACTTTTTTAAACAGCTGCACAAAACTGCATGGTATGTCACGGTATGGATGCACCATGATTTATTCAATGGTTGTCCTTTAGGTGAACATTCAGGTTGTTTCCCTCTTTTTTTTTTTTTCCCCTTAAAACAGGTTTGTATCCTTGACTATATTTCCTTACACACTAGTGGATTTATTTCTGTAGGATAACTTCCCCAATGTATGGTAGAAGGATATGTAAGAGATACTGATAACACCGATTACTTCAGGTATTAGACAGAGAAAGAAAAGGGGAGGGGACTTCTTACGTACTACTGAATACCCATTAAGACTTTATATCTCAACTACATGTTAATTTTACAATATTAGAAAATAATTAAAGCACAACAATGTGAGTGTACTTAGTGCCACAGAACTGTGCACTTAAAAATGGTTAGGGTGGTAAATATTATGTATATTTTATCACAATTAAAAATATATATATAGGGCCGGCCCGGTGGCGCACTGCTACAGTGCGCCGCTTGGGAGCGCGGTGGTGCTCCCGCTGAGGGTTCGGATCCCACATACAGACCGGTTCCCGCTCACTGGCTGAGCGAGGTGTGGGAGCAACACCGAGGGTTGCGATCCCGTTGCTGGTCCTGGTCCGGTACGGGCGCGACACTGAGGGTTGCGATCCGTTGCCGGACACGGAAAAAGACAAAAGGGGGAAAAAAAAAAAAAAAAAAAAATATATA